>NC_092090.1:102010526-102042724 GCF_045679555.1 Salvelinus alpinus
CTGAGACATCATCACTATCCAGTCTGGTCTGGTCTGGTCTGGTCTGAGACATCATCACTATCCAGTCTGGTCTGGACTGGACTGGTCTGGTCTGAGACATCATCACTATCCAGTCTGGTCTGGTCTGGTCTGGTCTGGTCTGAGACATCATCACATCCTGTCCAGTCTGGTCTGGTCTGAGACATCATCACATACTATCCAGTCTGGTCTGGTCTGGTCTGAGACATCATCACTATCCAGTCTGGTCTGGTCTGAGACATCATCACATCCTGTCCAGTCTGGTCTGGTCTGAGACATCATCACATACTATCCTGTCCAGTCTGGACTGGTCTGGTCTGGTCTGGTCTGAGACATCATCACATACTATCCTGTCCAGTCTGGACTGGTCTGGTCTGGTCTGAGACATCATCACATCCTGTCCAGTCTGGTCTGGTCTGAGACATCATCACATACTATCCTGTCCAGTCTGGACTGGTCTGGTCTGGTCTGGTCTGGTCTGAGACATCATCACATACTATCCTGTCCAGTCTGGACTGGTCTGGTCTGAGACATCATCACATACTATCCAGTCTGGACTGGTCTGGTCTGGTCTGAGACATCATCACATACTATCCAGTCTGGACTGGTCTGGTCTGGTCTGAGACATCATCACATACTATCCAGTCTGGTCTGGTCTGGTCTGAGACATCATCACATACTATCCAGTCTGGTCTGGTCTGGTCTGGTCTGAGACATCATCACATACTATCCAGTCTGGTCTGGTCTGAGACATCATCACATACTATCCAGTCTGGTCTGGTCTGGTCTGGTCTGAGACATCATCACATACTATCCAGTCTGGTCTGGTCTGGTCTGAGACATCATCACATACTATCCAGTCTGGACTGGTCTGGTCTGGTCTGAGACATCATCACATACTATCCAGTCTGGTCTGGTCTGGTCTGAGACATCATCACATACTATCCAGTCTGGACTGGTCTGGTCTGGTCTGAGACATCATCACATACTATCCAGTCTGGACTGGTCTGGTCTGGTCTGAGACATCATCACATACTATCCAGTCTGGTCTGGTCTGGTCTGAGACATCATCACATACTATCCAGTCTGGTCTGGTCTGGTCTGGTCTGAGACATCATCACATACTATCCAGTCTGGTCTGGTCTGGTCTGGTCTGAGACATCATCACATACTATCCAGTCTGGTCTGGTCTGGTCTGGTCTGGTCTGAGACATCATCACATACTATCCAGTCTGGTCTGGTCTGGTCTGAGACATCATCACATACTATCCAGTCTGGTCTGGTCTGGTCTGGTCTGAGACATCATCACATACTATCCAGTCTGGTCTGGTCTGGTCTGAGACATCATCACATACTATCCAGTCTGGTCTGGTCTGGTCTGGTCTGAGACATCATCACATACTATCCAGTCTGGTCTGGTCTGGTCTGGTCTGAGACATCATCACATACTATCCAGTCTGGTCTGGTCTGGTCTGGTCTGAGACATCATCACATACTATCCAGTCTGGTCTGGTCTGGTCTGGTCTGAGACATCATCACATACTATCCAGTCTGGTCTGGTCTGGTCTGGTCTGAGACATCATCACATACTATCCAGTCTGGTCTGGTCTGGTCTGAGACATCATCACATACTATCCAGTCTGGTCTGGTCTGGTCTGGTCTGAGACATCATCACATACTATCCAGTCTGGTCTGGTCTGGTCACTATATAGACCACTGGTGTGTGTGTATTTCACTATATAGACCACTGGGGTGTGTGTGTATTTCACTATATAGACCACCCTGGGGTGTGTGTGTATTTCACTATATAGACCACTGGTATTTGTGTATTACACTATATAGACCACCCTGGGGTGTGTGTGTATTTCACTATATAGACCACCCTGGGGTGTGTGTTACCTGTGAAACTGAGCCTGTAGGAACTGAAACTCCTCCTTGATGCGGTCACATGACTCTGACACAGTGAACTTGAAGGGCTGGCCCGGCTGGTGAGGTACCTGGGGGGGGTCAACAACAATAACAACATGTCAACAGGCCCCTCCTGATAAGAGTACATCACATAGAACAAATTGAGAACACCATTGTGTTTGTGAGAGTCTCATCTTTCCATGGAGGGGTCATAATAGTGTGTAGCCCAAACAGATCGGACTCTACAGACAGACGTCGACACATCGGCGGTGCCGACTTCAAGCGAGTCCCATGACGCTTGTGGGAGTCGTAGAGCGAAACGGAGAACTCCACCGTGTTTGTGAGAGTCTCATCTTTTCAGGATGTCTCCTGGTCTGACAAACAGTGCTGTATCTCTGCCACCTTCCACAGCAGATGCTGAAGGCCGACATCGGCGGATACGGTGGATTGAGACATAGCCCATGCCAAAAAAAACTGACTTAAACAGACAGATTTATCTGGGGAATTTGTATTATGCTACTTGGATTTGAATGGGGGCGCAGACAGCGACTCTAGGGGTTTTAAAATTCTTTGGTTCATTATTTACACTCTCAGCATTCGCTGCTTCACGTTCAGTAGCCTACCTCTCCTCTCCTCTCCTCTCCTCTCCTCTCCTCTCCTCTCCTCTCCTCTGCTCTGCTCTGCTCTGCTCTGCTCTGCTCTGCTCTCCTCTCCTAGTTGAGCGTGTGAGATCAACATGTCTAGTCTCGTTGAAATAGAGGAGGCTGCCTCTCCAGAGAATCACGTGGCGGGTATCTTTCCAAAGAAATTAACTTAAAGTTGCACTTTGCAGAAATCGCTCCACCATTTCCTAGTTGCTAAAATTCTAATAGTTTAGGTAATTTCAGTTTGTGACAAAACAAGCCAGTATAGTATAGAGCAGGGTTTCCCAATGCGAGTGCTTTTTGTCGCACTGCTTTGCTTTATCTTGGCCAGGTCGTAGTTGTAAATGAGAACTTGTTCTCAACTGGCCTACCTGGTTAAATAAAAGTTAAATAAATAAATAAAAATATAATACTTTGCTCTGTTCATCTTGTGTTGTCTTGGCTGTGTTTTTTGGGTCGTTGTCCTGTTGGAAGGTGAAGGTTTTCATCAAGGATCTCTCTGTACTTTGCTCCGTTCATCTTTCCCTCTATCCTGACTAGTCTCCCAATCCCTGTCACTGAATAACATCCCCACAGCATGATGCTGTCACCACCATGCTTCACCGTAGTGATGCTGTCACCACCATGCTTCACCGTAGTGATGCTGTCACCACCATGCTTCACCGTAGGGAGGGTGTCACCACCATGCTTCACCGTAGGGATGCTGTCACCACCACCATGCTTCACCGTAGGGATGCTGTCACCACCATGCTTCACCGTAGTGAGGGTGTCACCACCATGCTTCACCGTAGTGAGGGTGTCAACTTTGCACCATAAGTGACACTTGGCATTAAAGCCAAAGAGTTCAATCTTGGTTTCATCAGAACAGAGAATCTTGTTTCTCGTGGTCTGGGAGTCCTGTAGGTGCCTTTTGGTAAACTCCAAGCGGGCTGTCGTGAGCCTTTTACTGAGGAATGGCTTCTGTCTGGAAAGGTCTGATTGGTGGAGTGCTGCAGAGATGGTTGTCCTTCTAGAAGGTTCTCCAATCTCCACAGACGAACTATTGAGCTGAGTGACCAATGGGTTCTTGGTCACCTCCCTGACAAAGGCCCTCTCCCCGAATTTCTCAGTTTGGCCGGGCGGCCAGCTCTAGGAAGAGTCTTGGTGGTTCCAAATTTCTTCCATTTAAGAATGATGGAAGCACCTTCAAAGCTGCAGACATTTTTTAGTAGCCTTCTCCAGATCTCTGCCACGACACAATCCTGTCTCAGAGCTCTATGGAGAATTCCTTTGACCTCATGGCTTGGTTTTTGCTCTGACATGCACTGTCAACTGTGGGACCTTATATAGACAGACAGGTGTGTGCCTTTCCAAATCATGTCCAATCAATTGAATTCACCACAGATGGACTCCAATCAAGTTGTAGAACTTTCTCAAGGATGATCAATGGAAACAGGATGCACCTGAGCTCAATTTTGAGTCTCATAGAAAAGGGTCTGAATACCCATGTAAACAATGTATTTCTGTTTTTGAAAAAAATTGTAAGAAGCTGTTTTCTTCTGGTCATTATTGGAAATTGTGTGTAGATTGATGAGAATATTTTTGGGGGATTCAAGAACAAGGCTGTAACTTAACAAAATGTGGGAAAAGTGAAAAGGTACGAATACACTATGAGCTGAACATAACAGTATGTCAGTGGAAGAGAGGACAGTAACAGGAGACACTATGAGCTGAACATAACAGTCAGTAGAAGGGAGGACAGTAACAGGAGACACTATGAGCTGAACATAACAGTCAGTGGAAGGGAGGACAGTAACAGGAGACACTATGAGCTGAACATAACAGTCAGTGGAAGGGAGGACAGTAACAGGAGACACTATGAGCTGAACATAACAGTCAGAGGAAGAGAGGACAGTAACAGGAGACACTATGAGCTGAACATAACAGTCAGTGGAAGAGAGGACAGTAACAGGAGACACTATGAGCTGAACATAACAGTCAGTGGAAGAGAGGACAGTAACAGGAGACACTATGAGCTGAACATAACAGTCAGTGGAAGAGAGGACAGTAACAGGAGACACTATGAGCTGAACATAACAGTCAGTGGAAGGGAGGACAGTAACAGGAGACACTATGAGCTGAACATAACAGTCAGTGGAAGGGAGGACAGTAACAGGAGACACTATGAGCTGAACATAACAGTCAGAGGAAGAGAGGACAGTAACAGGAGACACTATGAGCTGAACATAACAGTCAGTGGAAGAGAGGACAGTAACAGGAGACACTATGAGCTGAACATAACAGTCAGTGGAAGGGAGGACAGTAACAGGAGACACTATGAGCTGAACATAACAGTCAGAGGAAGAGAGGACAGTAACAGGAGACACTATGAGCTGAACATAACAGTCAGTGGAAGAGAGGACAGTAACAGGAGACACTATGAGCTGAACATAACAGTCAGTGGAAGAGAGGACAGTAACAGGAGACACTATGAGCTGAACATAACAGTATGTCAGTGGAAGAGAGGACAGTAACAGGAGACACTATGAGCTGAACATAACAGTATGTCAGTGGAAGGGAGGACAGTAACAGGAGACACTATGAGCTGAACATAACAGTCAGTGGAAGAGAGGACAGTAACAGGAGACACTATGAGCTGAACATAACAGTCAGTGGAAGAGAGGACAGTAACAGGAGACACTATGAGCTGAACATAACAGTCAGTGGAAGAGAGGACAGTAACAGGAGACACTATGAGCTGAACATAACAGTCAGTGGAAGAGAGGACAGTAACAGGAGACACTATGAGCTGAACATAACAGTCAGTGGAAGAGAGGACAGTAACAGGAGACACTATGAGCTGAACATAACAGTATGTTAGTGGAAGAGAGGACAGTAACAGGAGACACTATGAGCTGAACATAACAGTCAGTGGAAGAGAGGACAGTAACAGGAGACACTATGAGCTGAACATAACAGTATGTCAGTGGAAGAGAGGACAGTAACAGGAGACACTATGAGCTGAACATAACAGTCAGTGGAAGAGAGGACAGTAACAGGAGACACTATGAGCTGAACATAACAGTCAGTGGAAGAGAGGACAGTAACAGGAGACACTATGAGCTGAACATAACAGTCAGTGGAAGAGAGGACAGAAACAGGAGACACTATGAGCTGAACATAACAGTCAGTGGAAGAGAGGACAGTAACAGGAGACACTATGAGCTGAACATAACAGTCAGTGGAAGGGAGGACAGTAACAGGAGACACTATTAGCTGAACATAACAGTCAGTGGAAGAGAGGACAGTAACAGGAGACACTATTAGCTGAACATAACAGTCAGTGGAAGGGAGGACAGTAACAGGAGACACTATGAGCTGAACATAACAGTCAGTAGAAGGGAGGACAGTAACAGGAGACACTATGAGCTGAACATAACAGTCAGTGGAAGAGAGGACAGTAACAGGAGACACTATGAGCTGAACATAACAGTCAGTGGAAGAGAGGACAGTAACAGGAGACACTATGAGCTGAACATAACAGTCAGTGGAAGGGAGGACAGTAACAGGAGACACTATGAGCTGAACATAACAGTCAGTGGAAGAGAGGACAGTAACAGGAGACACTATGAGCTGAACATAACAGTCAGTGGAAGAGAGGACAGTAACAGGAGACACTATGAGCTGAACATAACAGTATGTCAGTGGAAGGGAGGACAGTAACAGGAGACACTATGAGCTGAACATAACAGTCAGTGGAAGGGAGGACAGTAACAGGAGACACTATGAGCTGAACATAACAGTATGTCAGTGGAAGAGAGGACAGTAACAGGAGACACTATGAGCTGAACATAACAGTCAGTGGAAGAGAGGACAGTAACAGGAGACACTATGAGCTGAACATAACAGTATGTCAGTGGAAGAGAGGACAGTAACAGGAGACACTATGAGCTGAACATAACAGTATGTCAGTGGAAGAGAGGACAGTAACAGGAGACACTATGAGCTGAACATAACAGTCAGTGGAAGAGAGGACAGTAACAGGAGACACTATGAGCTGAACATAACAGTATGTCAGTGGAAGAGAGGACAGTAACAGGAGACACTATGAGCTGAACATAACAGTATGTCAGTGGAAGAGAGGACAGTAACAGGAGACACTATGAGCTGAACATAACAGTCAGTGGAAGGGAGGACAGTAACAGGAGACACTATGAGCTGAACATAACAGTCAGTGGAAGGGAGGACAGTAACAGGAGACACTATGAGCTGAACATAACAGTCAGTGGAAGAGAGGACAGTAACAGGAGACACTATGAGCTGAACATAACAGTCAGTGGAAGGGAGGACAGTAACAGGAGACACTATGAGCTGAACATAACAGTATGTTAGTGGAAGGGAGGACAGTAACAGGAGACACTATGAGCTGAACATAACAGTATGTCAGTGGAAGAGAGGACAGTAACAGGAGACACTATGAGCTGAACATAACAGTCAGTGGAAGAGAGGACAGTAACAGGAGACACTATGAGCTGAACATAACAGTCAGTGGAAGGGAGGACAGTAACAGGAGACACTATGAGCTGAACATAACAGTCAGTGGAAGAGAGGACAGTAACAGGAGACACTATGAGCTGAACATAACAGTATGTTAGTGGAAGGGAGGACAGTAACAGGAGACACTATGAGCTGAACATAACAGTATGTCAGTGGAAGAGAGGACAGTAACAGGAGACACTATGAGCTGAACATAACAGTATGTTAGTGGAAGAGAGGACAGTAACAGGAGACACTATGAGCTGAACATAACAGTCAGTGGAAGGGAGGACAGTAACAGGAGACACTATGAGCTGAACATAACAGTCAGTGGAAGAGAGGACAGTAACAGGAGACACTATGAGCTGAACATAACAGTATGTCAGTGGAAGAGAGGACAGTAACAGGAGACACTATGAGCTGAACATAACAGTCAGTGGAAGAGAGGACAGTAACAGGAGACACTATGAGCTGAACATAACAGTCAGTGGAAGAGAGGACAGTAACAGGAGACACTATGAGCTGAACATAACAGTCAGTGGAAGAGAGGACAGTAACAGGAGACACTATGAGCTGAACATAACAGTCAGTGGAAGAGAGGACAGTAACAGGAGACACTATGAGCTGAACATAACAGTCAGTGGAAGAGAGGACAGTAACAGGAGACACTATGAGCTGAACATAACAGTCAGTGGAAGAGAGGACAGTAACAGGAGACACTATGAGCTGAACATAACAGTCAGTGGAAGAGAGGACAGTAACAGGAGACACTATGAGCTGAACATAACAGTATGTCAGTGGAAGAGAGGACAGTAACAGGAGACACTATGAGCTGAACATAACAGTCAGTGGAAGAGAGGACAGTAACAGGAGACACTATGAGCTGAACATAACAGTCAGTGGAAGAGAGGACAGTAACAGGAGACACTATGAGCTGAACATAACAGTCAGTGGAAGGGAGGACAGTAACAGGAGACACTATGAGCTGAACATAACAGTCAGTGGAAGAGAGGACAGTAACAGGAGACACTATGAGCTGAACATAACAGTCAGTGGAAGGGAGGACAGTAACAGGAGACACTATGAGCTGAACATAACAGTCAGTGGAAGAGAGGACAGTAACAGGAGACACTATGAGCTGAACATAACAGTCAGTGGAAGAGAGGACAGTAACAGGAGACACTATGAGCTGAACATAACAGTCAGTGGAAGGGAGGACAGTAACAGGAGACACTATGAGCTGAACATAACAGTCAGTGGAAGAGAGGACAGTAACAGGAGACACTATGAGCTGAACATAACAGTATGTTAGTGGAAGGGAGGACCGTAACAGGAGACACTATGAGCTGAACATAACAGTCAGTGGAAGAGAGGACAGTAACAGGAGACACTATGAGCTGAACATAACAGTATGTCAGTAGAAGAGAGGACAGTAACAGGAGACACTATGAGCTGAACATAACAGTCAGTGGAAGGGAGGACAGTAACAGGAGACACTATGAGCTGAACATAACAGAATGTCAGTGGAAGAGAGGACAGTAACAGGAGACACTATGAGCTGAACATAACAGTCAGTGGAAGGGAGGACAGTAACAGGAGACACTATGAGCTGAACATAACAGTCAGTGGAAGAGAGGACAGTAACAGGAGACACTATGAGCTGAACATAACAGTATGTTAGTGGAAGGGAGGACAGTAACAGGAGACACTATGAGCTGAACATAACAGTCAGTGGAAGAGAGGACAGTAACAGGAGACACTATGAGCTGAACATAACAGTCAGTGGAAGGGAGGACAGTAACAGGAGACACTATGAGCTGAACATAACAGTCAGTGGAAGAGAGGACAGTAACAGGAGACACTATGAGCTGAACATAACAGTCAGTGGAAGAGAGGACAGTAACAGGAGACACTATGAGCTGAACATAACAGTATGTCAGTGGAAGAGAGGACAGTAACAGGAGACACTATGAGCTGAACATAACAGTCAGTGGAAGAGAGGACAGTAACAGGAGACACTATGAGCTGAACATAACAGTATGTCAGTGGAAGAGAGGACAGTAACAGGAGACACTATGAGCTGAACATAACAGTCAGTGGAAGAGAGGACAGTAACAGGAGACACTATGAGCTGAACATAACAGTATGTCAGTAGAAGAGAGGACAGTAACAGGAGACACTATGAGCTGAACATAACAGTCAGTGGAAGAGAGGACAGTAACAGGAGACACTATGAGCTGAACATAACAGTCAGTAGAAGAGAGGACAGTAACAGGAGACACTATGAGCTGAACATAACAGTCAGTAGAAGAGAGGACAGTAACAGGAGACACTATGAGCTGAACATAACAGTATGTCAGTGGAAGGGAGGACAGTAACAGGAGACACTATGAGCTGAACATAACAGTCAGTGGAAGAGAGGACAGTAACAGGAGACACTATGAGCTGAACATAACAGTATGTCAGTGGAAGAGAGGACAGTAACAGGAGACACTATGAGCTGAACATAACAGTATGTTAGTGGAAGGGAGGACAGTAACAGGAGACACTATGAGCTGAACATAACATGTCAGTGGAAGAGAGGACAGTAACAGGAGACACGATGAGCTGAACATAACAGTCAGTGGAAGAGAGGACAGTAACAGGAGACACTATGAGCTGAACATAACAGTCAGTGGAAGAGAGGACAGTAACAGGAGACACTATGAGCTGAACATAACAGTCAGTGGAAGAGAGGACAGTAACAGGAGACACTATGAGCTGAACATAACAGTCAGTGGAAGAGAGGACAGTAACAGGAGACACTATGAGCTGAACATAACAGTCAGTGGAAGGGAGGACAGTAACAGGAGACACTATGAGCTGAACATAACAGTCAGTGGAAGGGAGGACAGTAACAGGAGACACTATGAGCTGAACATAACAGTCAGTGGAAGAGAGGACAGTAACAGGAGACACTATGAGCTGAACATAAGTCAGTGGAAGAGAGGACAGTAACAGGAGACACTATGAGCTGAACATAACAGTCAGTGGAAGAGAGGACAGTAACAGGAGACACTATGAGCTGAACATAACAGTATGTCAGTGGAAGAGAGGACAGTAACAGGAGACACTATGAGCTGAACATAACAGTCAGTGGAAGAGAGGACAGTAACAGGAGACACTATGAGCTGAACATAACAGTATGTCAGTGGAAGAGAGGACAGTAACAGGAGACACTATGAGCTGAACATAACAGTATGTCAGTGGAAGAGAGGACAGTAACAGGAGACACTATGAGCTGAACATAACAGTCAGTGGAAGAGAGGACAGTAACAGGAGACACTATGAGCTGAACATAACAGTATGTCAGTAGAAGAGAGGACAGTAACAGGAGACACTATGAGCTGAACATAACAGTATGTCAGTGGAAGAGAGGACAGTAACAGGAGACACTATGAGCTGAACATAACAGTCAGTGGAAGAGAGGACAGTAACAGGAGACACTATGAGCTGAACATAACAGTATGTTAGTGGAAGGGAGGACAGTAACAGGAGACACTATGAGCTGAACATAACAGTATGTTAGTGGAAGGGAGGACAGTAACAGGAGACACTATGAGCTGAACATAACAGTCAGTGGAAGAGAGGACAGTAACAGGAGACACTATGAGCTGAACATAACAGTCAGTGGAAGAGAGGACAGTAACAGGAGACACTATGAGCTGAACATAACAGTATGTCAGTGGAAGGGAGGACAGTAACAGGAGACACTATGAGCTGAACATAACAGTATGTCAGTGGAAGAGAGGACAGTAACAGGAGACACTATGAGCTGAACATAACAGTATGTCAGTGGAAGAGAGGACAGTAACAGGAGACACTATGAGCTGAACATAACAGTCAGTAGAAGAGAGGACAGTAACAGGAGACACTATGAGCTGAACATAACAGTCAGTAGAAGAGAGGACAGTAACAGGAGACACTATGAGCTGAACATAACAGTCAGTGGAAGAGAGGACAGTAACAGGAGACACTATGAGCTGAACATAACAGTCAGTGGAAGAGAGGACAGTAACAGGAGACACTATGAGCTGAACATAACAGTATGTCAGTGGAAGAGAGGACAGTAACAGGAGACACTATGAGCTGAACATAACAGTCAGTGGAAGAGAGGACAGTAACAGGAGACACTATGAGCTGAACATAACAGTCAGTGGAAGAGAGGACAGTAACAGGAGACACTATGAGCTGAACATAACAGTCAGTGGAAGGGAGGACAGTAACAGGAGACACTATGAGCTGAACATAACAGTCAGTGGAAGAGAGGACAGTAACAGGAGAAACTATGAGCTGAACATAACAGTATGTTAGTGGAAGGGAGGACAGTAACAGGAGACACTATGAGCTGAACATAACAGTCAGTGGAAGAGAGGACAGTAACAGGAGACACTATGAGCTGAACATAACAGTATGTCAGTGGAAGAGAGGACAGTAACAGGAGACACTATGAGCTGAACATAACAGTCAGTGGAAGAGAGGACAGTAACAGGAGACACTATGAGCTGAACATAACAGTCAGTGGAAGAGAGGACAGTAACAGGAGACACTATGAGCTGAACATAACAGTCAGTGGAAGAGAGGACAGTAACAGGAGACACTATGAGCTGAACATAACAGTCAGTGGAAGAGAGGACAGTAACAGGAGACACTATGAGCTGAACATAACAGTCAGTGGAAGAGAGGACAGTAACAGGAGACACTATGAGCTGAACATAACAGTCAGTGGAAGGGAGGACAGTAACAGGAGACACTATTAGCTGAACATAACAGTCAGTGGAAGGGAGGACAGTAACAGGAGACACTATGAGCTGAACATAACAGTATGTCAGTGGAAGGGAGGACAGTAACAGGAGACACTATGAGCTGAACATAACAGTCAGTGGAAGAGAGGACAGTAACAGGAGACACTATGAGCTGAACATAACAGTCAGTGGAAGAGAGGACAGTAACAGGAGACACTATGAGCTGAACATAACAGTATGTCAGTGGAAGGGAGGACAGTAACAGGAGACACTATGAGCTGAACATAACAGTCAGTGGAAGAGAGGACAGTAACAGGAGACACTATGAGCTGAACATAACAGTCAGTGGAAGAGAGGACAGTAACAGGAGACACTATGAGCTGAACATAACAGTCAGTGGAAGAGAGGACAGTAACAGGAGACACTATGAGCTGAACATAACAGTATGTCAGTGGAAGAGAGGACAGTAACAGGAGACACTGTGAGCTGAACATAACAGTCAGTGGAAGAGAGGACAGTAACAGGAGACACTATGAGCTGAACATAACAGTCAGTAGAAGAGAGGACAGTAACAGGAGACACTATGAGCTGAACATAACAGTCAGTGGAAGAGAGGACAGTAACAGGAGACACTATGAGCTGAACATAACAGTCAGTGGAAGGGAGGACAGTAACAGGAGACACTATGAGCTGAACATAACAGTCAGTGGAAGAGAGGACAGTAACAGGAGACACTATGAGCTGAACATAACAGTCAGTGGAAGGGAGGACAGTAACAGGAGACACTATGAGCTGAACATAACAGTATGTCAGTGGAAGAGAGGACAGTAACAGGAGACACTATGAGCTGAACATAACAGTCAGTGGAAGAGAGGACAGTAACAGGAGACACTATGAGCTGAACATAACAGTCAGTGGAAGAGAGGACAGTAACAGGAGACACTATGAGCTGAACATAACAGTATGTTAGTGGAAGGGAGGACAGTAACAGGAGACACTATGAGCTGAACATAACAGTCAGTGGAAGAGAGGACAGTAACAGGAGACACTATGAGCTGAACATAACAGTATGTCAGTGGAAGAGAGGACAGTAACAGGAGACACTATGAGCTGAACATAACAGTCAGTAGAAGAGAGGACAGTAACAGGAGACACTATGAGCTGAACATAACAGTCAGTGGAAGAGAGGACAGTAACAGGAGACACTATGAGCTGAACATAACAGTCAGTGGAAGAGAGGACAGTAACAGGAGACACTATGAGCTGAACATAACAGTCAGTGGAAGGGAGGACAGTAACAGGAGACACTAGGAGCTGAACATAACAGTCAGTGGAAGAGAGGACAGTAACAGGAGACACTATGAGCTGAACATAACAGTCAGTAGAAGGGAGGACAGTAACAGGAGACACTATGAGCTGAACATAACAGTATGTCAGTGGAAGAGAGGACAGTAACAGGAGACACTATGAGCTGAACATAACAGTCAGTGGAAGAGAGGACAGTAACAGGAGACACTATGAGCTGAACATAACAGTCAGTGGAAGAGAGGACAGTAACAGGAGACACTATGAGCTGAACATAACAGTCAGTGGAAGGGAGGACAGTAACAGGAGACACTATTAGCTGAACATAACAGTCAGTGGAAGGGAGGACAGTAACAGGAGACACTATGAGCTGAACATAACAGTATGTCAGTGGAAGAGAGGACAGTAACAGGAGACACTATGAGCTGAACATAACAGTATGTCAGTGGAAGAGAGGACAGTAACAGGAGACACTATGAGCTGAACATAACAGTATGTCAGTGGAAGAGAGGACAGTAACAGGAGACACTATGAGCTGAACATAACAGTCAGTAGAAGAGAGGACAGTAACAGGAGACACTATGAGCTGAACATAACAGTCAGTGGAAGAGAGGACAGTAACAGGAGACACTATGAGCTGAACATAACAGTCAGTGGAAGAGAGGACAGTAACAGGAGACACTATGAGCTGAACATAACAGTCAGTGGAAGAGAGGACAGTAACAGGAGACACTATGAGCTGAACATAACAGTCAGTGGAAGAGAGGACAGTAACAGGAGACACTATGAGCTGAACATAACAGTCAGTGGAAGAGAGGACAGTAACAGGAGACACTATGAGCTGAACATAACAGTCAGTGGAAGAGAGGACAGTAACAGGAGACACTATGAGCTGAACATAACAGTCAGTGGAAGGGAGGACAGTAACAGGAGACACTATTAGCTGAACATAACAGTCAGTGGAAGGGAGGACAGTAACAGGAGACACTATGAGCTGAACATAACAGTCAGTGGAAGAGAGGACAGTAACAGGAGACACTATGAGCTGAACATAACAGTCAGTGGAAGAGAGGACAGTAACAGGAGACACTATGAGCTGAACATAACAGTATGTCAGTGGAAGAGAGGACAGTAACAGGAGACACTATGAGCTGAACATAACAGTCAGTGGAAGAGAGGACAGTAACAGGAGACACTATGAGCTGAACATAACAGTCAGTGGAAGGGAGGACAGTAACAGGAGACACTATGAGCTGAACATAACAGTCAGTGGAAGAGAGGACAGTAACAGGAGACACTATGAGCTGAACATAACAGTATGTCAGTGGAAGAGAGGACAGTAACAGGAGACACTATGAGCTGAACATAACAGTATGTTAGTGGAAGGGAGGACAGTAACAGGAGAAACTATGAGCTGAACATAACAGTATGTTAGTGGAAGGGAGGACAGTAACAGGAGACACTATGAGCTGAACATAACAGTCAGTGGAAGAGAGGACAGTAACAGGAGACACTATGAGCTGAACATAACAGTCAGTGGAAGAGAGGACAGTAACAGGAGACACTATGAGCTGAACATAACAGTATGTCAGTGGAAGGGAGGACAGTAACAGGAGACACTATGAGCTGAACATAACAGTCAGTGGAAGGGAGGACAGTAACAGGAGACACTATGAGCTGAACATAACAGTCAGTGGAAGAGAGGACAGTAACAGGAGACACTATGAGCTGAACATAACAGTCAGTGGAAGAGAGGACAGTAACAGGAGACACTATGAGCTGAACATAACAGTATGTCAGTGGAAGAGAGGACAGTAACAGGAGACACTATGAGCTGAACATAACAGTCAGTGGAAGAGAGGACAGTAACAGGAGACACTATGAGCTGAACATAACAGTCAGTGGAAGAGAGGACAGTAACAGGAGACACTATGAGCTGAACATAACAGTCAGTGGAAGAGAGGACAGTAACAGGAGACACTATGAGCTGAACATAACAGTCAGTGGAAGAGAGGACAGTAACAGGAGACACTATGAGCTGAACATAACAGTCAGTGGAAGAGAGGACAGTAACAGGAGACACTATGAGCTGAACATAACAGTCAGTGGAAGGGAGGACAGTAACAGGAGACACTATTAGCTGAACATAACAGTCAGTGGAAGGGAGGACAGTAACAGGAGACACTATGAGCTGAACATAACAGTCAGTGGAAGAGAGGACAGTAACAGGAGACACTATGAGCTGAACATAACAGTATGTCAGTGGAAGAGAGGACAGTAACAGGAGACACTATGAGCTGAACATAACAGTATGTCAGTGGAAGAGAGGACAGTAACAGGAGACACTATGAGCTGAACATAACAGTCAGTGGAAGAGAGGACAGTAACAGGAGACACTATGAGCTGAACATAACAGTCAGTGGAAGAGAGGACAGTAACAGGAGACACTATGAGCTGAACATAACAGTCAGTGGAAGAGAGGACAGTAACAGGAGACACTATGAGCTGAACATAACAGTCAGTGGAAGAGAGGACAGTAACAGGAGACACTATGAGCTGAACATAACAGTATGTCAGTGGAAGGGAGGACAGTAACAGGAGACACTATGAGCTGAACATAACAGTATGTCAGTGGAAGGGAGGACAGTAACAGGAGACACTATGAGCTGAACATAACAGTCAGTGGAAGAGAGGACAGTAACAGGAGACACTATGAGCTGAACATAACAGTCAGTGGAAGAGAGGACAGTAACAGGAGACACTATGAGCTGAACATAACAGTATGTCAGTGGAAGAGAGGACAGTAACAGGAGACACTGTGAGCTGAACATAACAGTCAGTGGAAGAGAGGACAGTAACAGGAGACACTATGAGCTGAACATAACAGTCAGTAGAAGAGAGGACAGTAACAGGAGACACTATGAGCTGAACATAACAGTCAGTGGAAGAGAGGACAGTAACAGGAGACACTATGAGCTGAACATAACAGTCAGTGGAAGGGAGGACAGTAACAGGAGACACTATGAGCTGAACATAACAGTCAGTGGAAGAGAGGACAGTAACAGGAGACACTATGAGCTGAACATAACAGTCAGTGGAAGAGAGGACAGTAACAGGAGACACTATGAGCTGAACATAACAGTATGTTAGTGGAAGGGAGGACAGTAACAGGAGACACTATGAGCTGAACATAACAGTCAGTGGAAGAGAGGACAGTAACAGGAGACACTATGAGCTGAACATAACAGTATGTCAGTGGAAGAGAGGACAGTAACAGGAGACACTATGAGCTGAACATAACAGTCAGTGGAAGAGAGGACAGTAACAGGAGACACTATGAGCTGAACATAACAGTCAGTGGAAGAGAGGACAGTAACAGGAGACACTATGAGCTGAACATAACAGTCAGTGGAAGAGAGGACAGTAACAGGAGACACTATGAGCTGAACATAACAGTATGTCAGTGGAAGAGAGGACAGTAACAGGAGACACTATGAGCTGAACATAACAGTCAGTAGAAGAGAGGACAGTAACAGGAGACACTATGAGCTGAACATAACAGTCAGTGGAAGAGAGGACAGTAACAGGAGACACTATGAGCTGAACATAACAGTCAGTGGAAGAGAGGACAGTAACAGGAGACACTATGAGCTGAACATAACAGTCAGTGGAAGAGAGGACAGTAACAGGAGACACTATGAGCTGAACATAACAGTCAGTGGAAGAGAGGACAGTAACAGGAGACACTATGAGCTGAACATAACAGTCAGTGGAAGAGAGGACAGTAACAGGAGACACTATGAGCTGAACATAACAGTCAGTGGAAGGGAGGACAGTAACAGGAGACACTATTAGCTGAACATAACAGTCAGTGGAAGGGAGGACAGTAACAGGAGACACTATGAGCTGAACATAACAGTATGTCAGTGGAAGAGAGGACAGTAACAGGAGACACTATGAGCTGAACATAACAGTCAGTGGAAGAGAGGACAGTAACAGGAGACACTATGAGCTGAACATAACAGTCAGTGGAAGAGAGGACAGTAACAGGAGACACTATGAGCTGAACATAACAGTCAGTGGAAGAGAGGACAGTAACAGGAGACACTATGAGCTGAACATAACAGTATGTTAGTGGAAGGGAGGACAGTAACAGGAGACACTATGAGCTGAACATAACAGTATGTCAGTGGAAGAGAGGACAGTAACAGGAGACACTATGAGCTGAACATAACAGTATGTCAGTGGAAGAGAGGACAGTAACAGGAGACACTATGAGCTGAACATAACAGTCAGTGGAAGAGAGGACAGTAACAGGAGACACTATGAGCTGAACATAACAGTCAGTGGAAGAGAGGACAGTAACAGGAGACACTATGAGCTGAACATAACAGTCAGTGGAAGGGAGGACAGTAACAGGAGACACTATGAGCTGAACATAACAGTCAGTGGAAGGGAGGACAGTAACAGGAGACACTATGAGCTGAACATAACAGTCAGTGGAAGAGAGGACAGTAACAGGAGACACTATGAGCTGAACATAAGTCAGTGGAAGAGAGGACAGTAACAGGAGACACTATGAGCTGAACATAACAGTCAGTGGAAGAGAGGACAGTAACAGGAGACACTATGAGCTGAACATAACAGTATGTCAGTGGAAGAGAGGACAGTAACAGGAGACACTATGAGCTGAACATAACAGTATGTCAGTGGAAGAGAGGACAGTAACAGGAGACACTATGAGCTGAACATAAGAGTATGTCAGTAGAAGAGAGGACAGTAACAGGAGACACTATGAGCTGAACATAACAGTATGTCAGTGGAAGAGAGGACAGTAACAGGAGACACTATGAGCTGAACATAAGAGTATGTCAGTAGAAGAGAGGACAGTAACAGGAGACACTATGAGCTGAACATAACAGTATGTCAGTGGAAGAGAGGACAGTAACAGGAGACACTATGAGCTGAACATAACAGTCAGTGGAAGAGAGGACAGTAACAGGAGACACTATGAGCTGAACATAACAGTCAGTGGAAGGGAGGACAGTAACAGGAGACACTATGAGCTGAACATAACAGTCAGTGGAAGAGAGGACAGTAACAGGAGACACTATGAGCTGAACATAACAGTCAGTAGAAGAGAGGACAGTAACAGGAGACACTATGAGCTGAACATAACAGTTAGTGGAAGAGAGGACAGTAACAGGAGACACTATGAGCTGAACATAACAGTCAGTGGAAGGGAGGACAGTAACAGGAGACACTATGAGCTGAACATAACAGTATGTTAGTGGAAGGGAGGACAGTAACAGGAGACACTATGAGCTGAACATAACAGTCAGTAGAAGAGAGGACAGTAACAGGAGACACTATGAGCTGAACATAACAGTCAGTGGAAGGGAGGACAGTAACAGGAGACACTATGAGCTGAACATAACAGTATGTTAGTGGAAGGGAGGACAGTAACAGGAGACACTATGAGCTGAACATAACAGTCAGTGGAAGAGAGGACAGTAACAGGAGACACTATGAGCTGAACATAACAGTTAGTGGAAGAGAGGACAGTAACAGGAGACACTATGAGCTGAACATAACAGTCAGTGGAAGGGAGGACAGTAACAGGAGACACTATGAGCTGAACATAACAGTATGTCAGTGGAAGAGAGGACAGTAACAGGAGACACTATGAGCTGAACATAACAGTATGTTAGTGGAAGGGAGGACAGTAACAGGAGACACTATGAGCTGAACATAACAGTCAGTAGAAGAGAGGACAGTAACAGGAGACACTATGAGCTGAACATAACAGTCAGTGGAAGGGAGGACAGTAACAGGAGACACTATGAGCTGAACATAACAGTATGTTAGTGGAAGGGAGGACAGTAACAGGAGACACTATGAGCTGAACATAACAGTCAGTGGAAGAGAGGACAGTAACAGGAGACACTATGAGCTGAACATAACAGTCAGTGGAAGAGAGGACAGTAACAGGAGACACTATGAGCTGAACATAACAGTCAGTGGAAG
Source organism: Salvelinus alpinus (assembly GCF_045679555.1). Taxonomy (NCBI): domain Eukaryota; kingdom Metazoa; phylum Chordata; class Actinopteri; order Salmoniformes; family Salmonidae; genus Salvelinus; species Salvelinus alpinus. Next base: position 102,029,728 of record NC_092090.1, read on the forward strand.
AGAGGACAGTAACAGGAGACACTATGAGCTGAACATAACAGTCAGTGGAAGAGAGGACAGTAACAGGAGACACTATGAGCTGAACATAACAGTATGTCAGTGGAAGAGAGGACAGTAACAGGAGACACTATGAGCTGAACATAACAGTCAGTGGAAGAGAGGACAGTAACAGGAGACACTATGAGCTGAACATAACAGTATGTCAGTGGAAGAGAGGACAGTAACAGGAGACACTATGAGCTGAACATAACAGTCAGTGGAAGGGAGGACAGTAACAGGAGACACTATGAGCTGAACATAACAGTCAGTGGAAGAGAGGACAGTAACAGGAGACACTATGAGCTGAACATAACAGTCAGTGGAAGGGAGGACAGTAACAGGAGACACTATGAGCTGAACATAACAGTCAGTGGAAGAGAGGACAGTAACAGGAGACACTATGAGCTGAACATAACAGTCAGTGGAAGAGAGGACAGTAACAGGAGACACTATGAGCTGAACATAACAGTATGTCAGTAGAAGGGAGGACAGTAACAGGAGACACTATGAGCTGAACATAACAGTCAGTGGAAGAGAGGACAGTAACAGGAGACACTATGAGCTGAACATAACAGTATGTCAGTGGAAGAGAGGACAGTAACAGGAGACACTATGAGCTGAACATAACAGTCAGTAGAAGAGAGGACAGTAACAGGAGACACTATGAGCTGAACATAACAGTCATTGGAAGAGAGGACAGTAACAGGAGACACTATGAGCTGAACATAACAGTCAGTGGAAGAGAGGACAGTAACAGGAGACACTATGAGCTGAACATAACAGTCAGTGGAAGAGAGGACAGTAACAGGAGACACTATGAGCTGAACATAACAGTCAGTGGAAGAGAGGACAGTAACAGGAGACACTATGAGCTGAACATAACAGTCAGTGGAAGGGAGGACAGTAACAGGAGACACTATGAGCTGAACATAACAGTATGTCAGTGGAAGAGAGGACAGTAACAGGAGACACTATGAGCTGAACTTAACAGTCAGTGGAAGAGAGGACAGTAACAGGAGACACTATGATCTGAACATAACAGTATGTCAGTGGAAGAGAGGACAGTAACAGGAGACACTATGAGCTGAACATAACAGTCAGTGGAAGAGAGGACAGTAACAGGAGACACTATGAGCTGAACATAACAGTCAGTGGAAGAGAGGACAGTAACAGGAGACACTATGAGCTGAACATAACAGTCAGTGGAAGGGAGGACAGTAACAGGAGACACTATGAGCTGAACATAACAGTATGTCAGTGGAAGAGAGGACAGTAACAGGAGACACTATGATCTGAACATAACAGTCAGTGGAAGAGAGGACAGTAACAGGAGACACTATGATCTGAACATAACAGTATGTCAGTGGAAGAGAGGACAGTAACAGGAGACACTATGAGCTGAACATAACAGTCAGTGGAAGAGAGGACAGTAACAGGAGACACTATGAGCTGAACATAACAGTATGTCAGTGGAAGAGAGGACAGTAACAGGAGACACTATGAGCTGAACATAACAGTCAGTGGAAGGGAGGACAGTAACAGGAGACACTATGAGCTGAACATAACAGTCAGTGGAAGGGAGGACAGTAACAGGAGACACTATGAGCTGAACATAACAGTCAGTGGAAGAGAGGACAGTAACAGGAGACACTATGAGCTGAACATAACAGTCAGTGGAAGAGAGGACAGTAACAGGAGACACTATGAGCTGAACATAACAGTATGTCAGTGGAAGAGAGGACAGTAACAGGAGACACTATGAGCTGAACATAACAGTCAGTAGAAGAGAGGACAGTAACAGGAGACACTATGAGCTGAACATAACAGTCAGTGGAAGAGAGGACAGTAACAGGAGACACTATGAGCTGAACATATAACAGTATGTCAGTGGAAGAGAGGACAGTAACAGGAGACACTATGAGCTGAACATAACAGTCAGTGGAAGAGAGGACAGTAACAGGAGACACTATGAGCTGAACATAACAGTCAGTAGAAGAGAGGACAGTAACAGGAGACACTATGAGCTGAACATAACAGTCATTGGAAGAGAGGACAGTAACAGGAGACACTATGAGCTGAACATAACAGTCAGTGGAAGAGAGGACAGTAACAGGAGACACTATGAGCTGAACATAACAGTCAGTGGAAGAGAGGACAGTAACAGGAGACACTATGAGCTGAACATAACAGTATGTCAGTGGAAGAGAGGACAGTAACAGGAGACACTATGAGCTGAACATAACAGAATGTCAGTGGAAGAGAGGACAGTAACAGGAGACACTATGAGCTGAACATAACAGTCAGTGGAAGAGAGGACAGTAACAGGAGACACTATGAGCTGAACATAACAGTCAGTGGAAGAGAGGACAGTAACAGGAGACACTATGAGCTGAACATAACAGTATGTTAGTGGAAGGGAGGACAGTAACAGGAGACACTATGAGCTGAACATAACAGTCAGTGGAAGGGAGGACAGTAACAGGAGACACTATGAGCTGAACATAACAGTCAGTGGAAGAGAGGACAGTAACAGGAGACACTATGAGCTGAACATAACAGTCAGTGGAAGAGAGGACAGTAACAGGAGACACTATGAGCTGAACATAACAGTCAGTGGAAGAGAGGACAGTAACAGGAGACACTATGAGCTGAACATAACAGTCAGTGGAAGGGAGGACAGTAACAGGAGACACTATGAGCTGAACATAACAGTCAGTGGAAGAGAGGACAGTAACAGGAGACACTATGAGCTGAACATAACAGTCAGTGGAAGAGAGGACAGTAACAGGAGACACTATGAGCTGAACATAACAGTCAGTGGAAGAGAGGACAGTAACAGGAGACACTATGAGCTGAACATAACAGTATGTCAGTGGAAGGGAGGACAGTAACAGGAGACACTATGAGCTGAACATAACAGTCAGTGGAAGAGAGGACAGTAACAGGAGACACTATGAGCTGAACATAACAGTCAGTGGAAGAGAGGACAGTAACAGGAGACACTATGATCTGAACATAACAGTATGTCAGTGGAAGGGAGGACAGTAACAGGAGACACTATGAGCTGAACATAACAGTCAGTGGAAGAGAGGACAGTAACAGGAGACACTATGAGCTGAACATAACAGTATGTCAGTGGAAGAGAGGACAGTAACAGGAGACACTATGAGCTGAACATAACAGTCAGTGGAAGAGAGGACAGTAACAGGAGACACTATGAGCTGAACATAACAGTCAGTGGAAGAGAGGACAGTAACAGGAGACACTATGAGCTGAACATAACAGTCAGTGGGAGAGAGGACAGTAACAGGAGACACTATGAGCTGAACATAACAGTCAGTGGAAGAGAGGACAGTAACAGGAGACACTATGAGCTGAACATAACAGTCAGTAGAAGAGAGGACAGTAACAGGAGACACTATGAGCTGAACATAACAGTCAGTGGAAGAGAGGACAGTAACAGGAGACACTATGAGCTGAACATAACAGTCAGTGGAAGAGAGGACAGTAACAGGAGACACTATGAGCTGAACATAACAGTCAGTGGAAGAGAGGACAGTAACAGGAGACACTATGAGCTGAACATAACAGTCAGTGGAAGGGAGGACAGTAACAGGAGACACTATGAGCTGAACATAACAGTCAGTGGAAGAGAGGACAGTAACAGGAGACACTATGAGCTGAACATAACAGTATGTCAGTGGAAGAGAGGACAGTAACAGGAGACACTATGAGCTGAACATAACAGTCAGTGGAAGAGAGGACAGTAACAGGAGACACTATGAGCTGAACATAACAGTCAGTAGAAGGGAGGACAGTAACAGGAGACACTATGAGCTGAACATAACAGTATGTCAGTAGAAGAGAGGACAGTAACAGGAGACACTATGAGCTGAACATAACAGTCAGTGGAAGGGAGGACAGTAACAGGAGACACTATGAGCTGAACATAACAGTCAGTGGAAGGGAGGACAGTAACAGGAGACACTATGAGCTGAACATAACAGTCAGTGGAAGGGAGGACAGTAACAGGAGACACTATGAGCTGAACATAACAGTATGTCAGTGGAAGAGAGGACAGTAACAGGAGACACTATGAGCTGAACATAACAGTATGTCAGTGGAAGAGAGGACAGTAACAGGAGACACTATGAGCTGAACATAACAGTCAGTGGAAGAGAGGACAGTAACAGGAGACACTATGAGCTGAACATAACAGTCAGTGGAAGAGAGGACAGTAACAGGAGACACTATGAGCTGAACATAACAGTCAGTGGAAGAGAGGACAGTAACAGGAGACACTATGAGCTGAACATAACAGTCAGTGGAAGAGAGGACAGTAACAGGAGACACTATGAGCTGAACATAACAGTCAGTAGAAGAGAGGACAGTAGCAGGAGACACTATGAGCTGAACATAACAGTATGTCAGTGGAAGGGAGGACAGTAACAGGAGACACTATGAGCTGAACATAACAGTCAGTGGAAGAGAGGACAGTAACAGGAGACACTATGAGCTGAACATAACAGTCAGTGGAAGAGAGGACAGTAACAGGAGACACTATGAGCTGAACATAACAGTCAGTGGAAGAGAGGACAGTAACAGGAGACACTATGAGCTGAACATAACAGTCAGTGGAAGAGAGGACAGTAACAGGAGACACTATGAGCTGAACATAACAGTATGTCAGTGGAAGGGCCTTTATATTTTCCATAAATGACAATATTCGTACCCTTTCACTTTTCCCACAGTTTGTTACGTGTTCTTGTTCTTCATGCAAATCATGCAAATCGTCCCACTCCTAATAGGTAGGCTTTATCCTATATGCAAATCGTCCCACTCCTAATAGGTAGGCTTTATCCTATATGCAAATCGTCCCACTCCTAATAGGTAGGCTTTATCCTATATGCAAATCGTCCCACTCCTAATAGGTAGGCTTTATCCTATATGCAAATCGTCCCACTCCTAATAGGTAGGCTTTATCCTATATGCAAATTGTCCAGATCCTAAAAGGTAGGATTGATCCTATATGCAAATCATCTCACTCCTAATAGGTAGGCTTTATCATATATGCAAATCATCCCACTCCTAATAGGTAGGCTTTATCCTATATGCAAATCGTCCCACTCCTAATAGGTAGGCTTTATCCTATATGCAAATTGTCCAGATCCTAAAAGGTAGGATTGATCCTATATGCAAATCATCTCACTCCTAATAGGTAGGCTTTATCATATATGCAAATCATCCAGCTCCTTAACTTCTCTGGGGCAGGCCAATAGCCAGGGAAAATACAGCGCGCCATATTCAAATAACATGATATAAAGTAGGCTTTATCCTATATGCAAATCGCCCCACTCCTAAAAGGTAGACTTTATCCTATATGCAAATCGTCCTCCTAATAGGTAGACTTGATTATATATGCTAATTTTTCTCCTAAAAGCTTTATCCTCTGTGTTCTTGTTTGGTAGCTGAAGTCTACGCCTCTTTGTTGGTGATTGGTCGAAGTCTACGCCTCTTTGTTGGTGATTGGTCAACAGTATGGATTCTTCAACGAAGTTAGTGTTGTCATTCAATGACAGATGACAATTTTTTTCACTTGAAAAATACTGCACCAAACATTTTAGTTAGATGTAAAATTGCAAAAACGTCCAAATTGTACAGATTTCTTAAATGATCTCAGATGAAATCTGACTATTTTGAGGAGGTTTATGGTGTCTCAATAGGGCCAAACAGTAATATTGCCGCTTTTTTCTCATTTTTCAGCAAAGTTCTTTTAAGGGGGCACAGATTTTCACTTCGTCTAGCCGAGTTCTACAGTCATGGCCAAAAGTTTTGAGAATGACACAAATATAAATTTTCACAAAGTCTGCTGCCTCAGTTTGTATGATGGCAAGTTGCATATACTCCAGAATGTTATGAAGAGTGATCAGATTAATTGCAATTGATTACAAAGTCCCTCTTTTCCATGCAAATGAATCCCCCAAAAACATTTCCACTGTATTTCAGCCCTGCCACAAAAGGACCAGCTGACATCATGTCAGTGATTCTCTCATTAACACAGGTGTGAGTGTTGATGAGGACAAGGCTGGATATCACTCTGTCATGCTGATTGAGTTCGAATAACAGACTGGAAGCTTCAAAAAGAGGGTGGTGCTTGGAATCATTGTTCTTCCTCTGTCAACCATGGTTACCCGCAAGGAAACTCGTGCCGTCATCATTGCTTTGCACAAAAAGGTCTTCACAGGCAAGGATATTGCTGCCAGTAAGATTGCACCTAATTCAACCATTTATCGGATCATCAAGAACTTCAAGGAGAGCGGTTCAATTGTTGTGAAGAAGGCTTCAGGGCGCCCAAGAAAGTCCAGCAAGCGCCAGGACCATCTCCTAAAGTTGATTCAGCTGCGGGATCGGGGCACCACCAGTACAGAGCTTGCTCAGGAATGACAGCAGGCAGGTGTGAGTGCATCTGCATGCACAGTGAGGCGAAGAGTTTTGGAGGATGGCCTGGTGTCAAGAAGGGCAGCAAAAAAGCCACTTCTCTCCAGGAAAAACATCAGGGACAGACTGATATTATGCAAAAGGTACAGGGATTGGACTGCTGAGGACTGGGGTAAAGACATTTTCTCTGATGAATCCCCTTTCCGATTGTTTGGGGCATCTGGAAAAAAGATTGTCCGGAGAAGACAAGGTGAGCGCTACCATCAGTCATGTGTCATGCCAACAGCATCCTGAGACCATTCATGTGTGGGGTTGTTTCTCAGCCAAGGGAGTGGACTCACTCACAATGTTGCCTAAGAACACAGCCATGAATAAAGAATGGTACCAACACATCCTCTGAGAGCAACTTCTCCCAACCATCCAGGAACAGTTTGGTGACGAACAATGCCTTTTCCAGCATGATGGAGCACTTTGACATAAGGCAAAAGTGATAACTAAATGGCTCGGAGAACAAAACATCGATATTTTGGGACCATGGCTAGGAAACCAGACCTTAATCCCATTGAGAACTTGTGGTCAATCCTCAAGAGGCAGGTGGACAAACAAAACCCCCACAAATTCTGACAAACTCCAAGCATTGATTATGCAAGAATGGGCTGCCATCAGTCAGGATGTGGCCCAGAAGTTAATTGACAGCATGCCAGGGCGGATTGCAGAGGTCTTGAAAAAGAAGGGTCAACACTGCAAATATTGACTCTTTACATCAACTTCATGTAATTGTCAATAAAAGCCTTTGACACTTATGAAATGCTTGTAATTATACTTCAGTATTCCATAGTAACATCTGACAAAAATATCTAAAGACACTGAAGCAGCAAACTTTGTGGAAATGAACATTTGTGTCATTCTCAAAACTTTTGACCACGACTGTACTAGGAGCAAACCTTATGGCGTCTGCATACACGGTTCGGTTTGCTCCTATCAGAACTCGCTTGGTGAAGTGAACAGCCTCATATACTCCCTTAAAAGACTTTCGGTTGAAAAACAAGAAAAAAGCAGCCCCTTACTGTTCGTAGACACTGCAGCAACAAATAGCCTCAAATCGTCTGAATTAATGTAAGATAAATTAAGAAATCTGTAATCAATTTAAAACATTTTGCTGAGGATGTCGTATTCACCCAATTTCACATCTAAGTAAAATGTTTGGTGCAGTATTTCTCAAGTGAAAAAAACGTGTGGATGGAAACAATTTCTCTCTCGTTGAATAACAACAAACACTTCATTGAAGAATCTCTACTGTTGACCAACCGCAGACAAAGGCTTCAGCTACAGAACTTCGACTAGAAAAGCCGAAAATAATTCTGCCAAACAGTGTAAATTCTGTCATAATATTATGCACGGACTGTTTTGACTGGGAAGCGTAGGGCTTTAAAGCCAATTAATGCTTGATCCGAAATGTGGTCGGAGACACCACATGGATGGGGTGATGCAAATTGCGGAGCCTCTGGAGGAATGCAGAGGCCAAATTGTATTGCATCGCCGTGTGCCTCCCAAATGTTGTAACAATGCGGAGAGCTCCAAATAGCTCCGCATTGACAGAAACACTAATTGACTTCTTTGACAACTTCCTTCACAACAGGTCTACGCTGCTCTGCAAAGCGCAAGAAGTTTGAATGCCCCTGACTTCTGCAGAGGCCATGTCACTGTAAATGCTGCGCATGCCTATCCTTTTGGGCGTGCAAGATCAGGTGTGCGTGCCTGTGGTCTCAATTAAATAGAGTAGGCTATATGCATGGGAGGAGAAGCACAGAGCAGTTATCTTTCAAAGGAAATGAACTTCCTAAATATGATTAGGCTATAGTTTACTACTTTGCCTGGAAATAAATATTGATCACCCATATTTCTCTCCGTCTGAAAATCGTCCCGCTCCTAAAGGCTATATGAAAAGCGTAGCTCAAGAGAAAGCGCAAGGTTCCGCTATCTCTCGCTCTCCAATTCTGCTATTTTCAAACTCCGTCTATCCTATTGGTTGATATAGCTCAGTAATACCGATAGCTTAATATAACCGGCCAAGTGAGAATAGCTGGTCATTTAACCTATTTCTAAGGTTATTTGTGCCCATTTTGATATTGCCTCAGGTGCAAAAGTCGGACAAGAAGTTGCAGGGCGGACAGGTGTGGCGTGGACAGCATGCAGGTGCGCGCGGGAGCGGGATGAAGAAATATGTTCTATATTTCACTCTCTCTTTCTCTCTCTCTGTCTCTCTCTCTCTTTCCCCCTCTGCCCCTCTCAAATACACACAAGACATTCACCCACATTGCTTCTCTTATTTTCAGCGGTTTGACAATTTGACAATGCCAGCGATGGCACGGAAACTGATCCAAAGTGATTACGCTTGGCCCGGGTGGGGTGGCATCACGCCCCGCACAGCCCTCTGTCTGTTGTTGGTGTTGTTGTTCTGACAGAGACTCACCGGGTGCCGTGCCTGCGGATACATCTTGCTCAGGTCCCGAATCATTAATAATAGATGTTGAAGTTCAATCCACCAACAAACAGGGGAACACGGACAGATGCGCCCCGTCTCTAGGAGCTACCCGCGGGCAGGTAGAGGGGGTGAGAGCCACTATCTCTGCAGACAACCGCGGGAAAACCTCCACACCTCCGCTGAAACCAAAAAGACATTCTATTAATTAACCTGTCAAATATGATACAACTCCTCCCTCCAAGTGACAAGCCCGGGTTTTCTCGGCTCTCTTCCATGTGTAGAAGATGAGCAACCACGTAGAATGTGTTTAGATGCTGAGCTTGGATAGGCTACAATGCCGTTGGCTCTTCTCCTGTCCTAAGAATATATTTTGTTTCGATTAATGTAGCCTATTCTCTGCTTTCTTTTAGATGTATTTTCTTCACCTTCACCAGGTTTCCATAACACTTTCTCTACCTTATATCCTCGAATACATCCTGTTCAGTCACGCAGCTTCATTCATTTGCAGTTTGCACTACTGCATGTCTTGGGAGGATGCTCTGGTCATTAGCGCATCCTGTCAGAACGTTATGTACGTTAGTTTAAATCCCTTCCGTACATCCGCTCCCGCGTCAGTCCTGCTGACCTGTCTAGGTACCACCTTCCGATAACACATTTAGAAGCAACCAGTCGTAAGAACTCTATTATATATTCATAACAAGGAAAAGCGATATCTCCTGTGTCTGGGATGTGTAGTTCCAAAATACACAGCAGCCAGTGATGAGTACTTTAGGCTATGTAAAAAAAAAACTACAGTTTCTTGATGCGTCTCAGCGCAACTCAGACCCGAGGAGGGGTAGATGGTCACAAGGAGCCGTAGTCTTTATAAGCAGCCAATAAGATCATTGAAGAGCACAGAGCGCGTCTCATTATGTTGTCAATCAGCATCATCTTATCCAATCACCATCTAGAAGAATGAGTTACACGTATGCTCCCCACGTGGGTAACGTAGCTTTACATCAAGAAGCATCCAATGATCTCTCGATGGGCACGCCCCTCCTGTCTAACGTGTAGCGGAGGAACGAGGGGACAAGGGAAAGGTTAGTTTAGTTGTCAATCAAAATAACGTGGCGTGTGTTGCAGGCTGCCGGCGAACACATCAAGTGAATCATCTTCCGCTTTGTTCTGCTTGTCTGCGTGCTGCAGAATCACCGCTAATTACTGCTAGATGTCTGCTTAAAGACATGACTTCACCCTCTTTGACACGCACGCACGCACGCACGCACGCACGCACGCACGCACACACACACACACACACACACACACACACACACACACACACACACACACACACACACACACACACACACACACACACACACACACACACACACACACACACACACACACACACACACACACAGAGAGAGAGAGAGAGAGAGAGACCGGTGCGTAATGATGACAGAGATGCCTGTTATTTTTCTCCAAGTAGCCGCTGTGATAATGACTTTCTGACTGAGCAGCTGGGACCTTGCAAAATAACATAGCAGTTTTGAAACTGCAGTAAAAGTGCAGTAACTGCAGATGACTGTAGTATTTTGGACACAGTAATTGCAGAATAATTGCAGTGCTGAATGACGGCTAGTGAAGGACGGATAAGATTCATGGGTTCTTGTCCTTTATACCTGGTTATTAACATGGTACTTAGGTAGGTACAGTGTTATACCTGGTTATTAACATGGTAGTTAGGCAGGTACAGTGTTATACCTGGTTATAAACATGGTATTTAGGCAGGTACAGTGTTACACCTGGTTATTAACATGGTAGTTAGGTAGGTACAGTGTTATACCTGGTTATTAACATGGTAGTTAGGTAGGTACAGTGTTATACCTGGTTATTAACATGGTAGTTAGGTACAGTGTTATACCTGGTTATTAACATGGTACTTAGGTACAGTGATATACCTGGTTATTAACATGGTAGTTAGGCAGGTACAGTGTTACACCTGGTTATTAACAAGGTAGTTAGGTACAGTGTTATACCTGGTTATTAACATGGTACTTAGGTAGGTACAGTGTTATACCTGGTTATTAACATAGTAGTTAGGTAGGTACAGTGTTATACCTGGTTATTAACATGGTAGTTAGGTAGGTACAGTGTTATACCTGGTTATTAACATGGTAGTTAGGTAGGTACAGTGTTATACCTGGTTATTAACATGGTACTTAGGCAGGTACAGTGTTATACCTGGTTATTAACATGGTAGTTAGGCAGGTACAGTGTTATACCTGGTTATTAACATGGTACTTAGGCAGGTAGAGTGTTATACCTGGTTATTAACATGGTAGTTAGGTACAGTGTTATACCTGGTTATTAACATGGTAGGCAGGTACAGTGTTATACCTGGTTATTAACATGGTACTTAGGTAGGTACAGTGTTATACCTGGTTATTAACATAGTAGTTAGGTAGGTACAGTGTTATACCTGGTTATTAACATGGTAGTTAGGTAGGTACAGTGTTATACCTGGTTATTAACATGGTAGTTAGGTAGGTACAGTGTTATACCTGGTTATTAACATGGTACTTAGGCAGGTACAGTGTTATACCTGGTTATTAACATGGTAGTTAGGCAGGTACAGTGTTATACCTGGTTATTAACATGGTACTTAGGCAGGTAGAGTGTTATACCTGGTTATTAACATGGTAGGTAGGTACAGTGTTATACCTGGTTATTAACATGGTAGGCAGGTACAGTGTTGTACCTGGTTATTAACATGGTAGTTAGGCAGATACAGTGTTATACCTGGTTATTAACATGGTAGGCAGGTACAGTGTTATACATGGTTATTAACATGGTAGTTAGGCAGGTACAGTGTTATACCTGGTTATTAACATGGTACTTAGGCAGGTACAGTGTTATACCTGGTTATTAACATGGTAGTTAGGCAGGTACAGTGTTACACCTGGTTATTAACATGGTAGTTAGGCAGGTACAGTGTTACACCTGATTATTAACATGGTAGTTAGGCAGGTACTGTGTTATACCTGTTTATTAACATGGTAGTTAGGCAGGTACAGTGGGTAAGTATTGAATTCTGATGCTTGGGCTCTATTCAGCTATTATCACAAACTCTCTCTAGGCCCTGTCCTATCCCTATCTCTCTAGGCACTGTCCTATCCCTATCTCTCTAGGCCCTGTCCTATCCCTATCTCTCTAGGCACTGTCCTGTCCCTATCTCTCTAGGCCCTGTCCTATCCCTATCCCTCTAGGCCCTGTCCTATCCCTATCTCTCTAGGCACTGTCCTATCCCTATCCCTCTAGGCCCTGTCCTAACCCTATCCCTCTAGGCCTTGTCCTATCCCTATCTCTCTAGGCACTATCCTATCCCTATCTCTCTAGGCCATGTCCTATCCCTATCCCTATAGGCCCTGTCCCAACCCTATCTCTCTAGGCCCTGTCCTATCCCTATCTCTCTAGGCCCTGTCATATCCCTATCTCTCTAGGCCCTGTGCTATCCCTATCCCTCTAGGCACTGTCCTATCCCTATCTCCCTAGGCCCTGTCCTATCCATATCTCTCTAGGCCCTGTCATATCCATATCTCTCTAGGCCCTGTCCTATCCCTATCCCTCTAGGCCCTGTCCTATCCCTCTAGGCACTGTCCTATCCCTATCTCTCTAGGCCCTGTCCTATCCCTATCTCTCTAGGCACTGTCCTATCCCTATCTCTCTAGGCACTGTCCTAACCCTATCCCTCTAGGCACTGTCCTATCTCTCTAGGCCCTGTCCTATCCCTATCTCTCTAGGCACTGTCCTATCCCTATCTCTCTAGGCCCTGTCCTATCCCTATCTCTCTAGGCACTGTCTTGTCCCTTTCTATCTAGGCCCTGTCCTATCCCTATCCCTCTATGCCCTGTCCTATCCCTATCTCGCTAGGCACTGTCCTATCCCTATCCCTCTAGGCCCTGTCCTAACCCTATCCCCTCTAAGCATTGTCCTATCCCTATCTCTCTAGTCCTAACCCTATCCCTCTAGGCCTTGTCCTATCCCTATCTC
>NC_092090.1:102042824-102076255 GCF_045679555.1 Salvelinus alpinus
GTCAGTAGACGGGAGGACAGTAACAGGAGACACTATGAGCTGAACATAACAGTCAGTGGAAGAGAGGACAGTAACAGGAGACACTATGAGCTGAACATAACAGTATGTCAGTGGAAGGGAGGACAGTAACAGGAGACACTATGAGCTGAACATAACAGTATGTCAGTGGAAGGGAGGACAGTAACAGGAGACACTATGAGCTGAACATAACAGTCAGTGGAAGAGAGGACAGTAACAGGAGACACTATGAGCTGAACATAACAGTCAGTGGAAGAGAGGACAGTAACAGGAGACACTATGAGCTGAACATAACAGTCAGTGGAAGAGAGGACAGTAACAGGAGACACTATGAGCTGAACATAACAGTATGTCAGTGGAAGAGAGGACAGTAACAGGAGACACTATGAGTTGAACATAACAGTCAGTGGAAGAGAGGACAGTAACAGGAGACACTATGAGCTGAACATAACAGTCAGAGGAAGAGAGGACAGTAACAGGAGACACTATGAGCTGAACATAACAGTCAGTGGAAGGGAGGACAGTAACAGGAGACACTATGAGCTGAACATAACAGTATGTCAGTGGAAGAGAGGACAGTAACAGGAGACACTATGAGCTGAACATAACAGTCAGTGGAAGGGAGGACAGTAACAGGAGACACTATGAGCTGAACATAACAGTATGTTAGTGGAAGGGAGGACAGTAACAGGAGACACTATGAGCTGAACATAACAGTCAGTGGAAGGGAGGACAGTAACAGGAGACACTATGAGCTGAACATAACAGTCATTGGAAGAGAGGACAGTAACAGGAGACACTATGAGCTGAACATAACAGTCAGTGGAAGAGAGGACAGTAACAGGAGACACTATGAGCTGAACATAACAGTCAGTGGAAGAGAGGACAGTAACAGGAGACACTATGAGCTGAACATAACAGTCAGTGGAAGGGAGGACAGTAACAGGAGACACTATGAGCTGAACATAACAGTCAGTGGAAGGGAGGACAGTAACAGGAGACACTATGAGCTGAACATAACAGTCAGTGGAAGAGAGGACAGTAACAGGAGACACTATGAGCTGAACATAACAGTCAGTGGAAGAGAGGACAGTAACAGGAGACACTATGAGCTGAACATAACAGTATGTCAGTGGAAGGGAGGACAGTAACAGGAGACACTATGAGCTGAACATAACAGTCAGTGGAAGAGAGGACAGTAACAGGAGACACTATGAGCTGAACATAACAGTCAGTGGAAGGGAGGACAGTAACAGGAGACACTATGAGCTGAACATAACAGTCAGTGGAAGAGAGGACAGTAACAGGAGACACTATGAGCTGAACATAACAGTCAGTAGAAGAGAGGACAGTAACAGGAGACACTATGAGCTGAACATAACAGTCAGTGGAAGAGAGGACAGTAACAGGAGACACTATGAGCTGAACATAACAGTCAGTGGAAGAGAGGACAGTAACAGGAGACACTATGAGCTGAACATAACAGTCAGTGGAAGAGAGGACAGTAACAGGAGACACTATGAGCTGAAGATAACAGTCAGTGGAAGGGAGGACAGTAACAGGAGACACTATGAGCTGAACATAACAGTCAGTGGAAGGGAGGACAGTAACAGGAGACACTATGAGCTGAACATAACAGTCAGTGGAAGAGAGGACAGTAACAGGAGACACTATGAGCTGAACATAACAGTATGTCAGTGGAAGAGAGGACAGTAACAGGAGACACTATGAGCTGAACATAACAGTCAGTAGAAGGGAGGACAGTAACAGGAGACACTATGAGCTGAACATAACAGTATGTCAGTAGAAGAGAGGACAGTAACAGGAGACACTATGAGCTGAACATAACAGTCAGTGGAAGGGAGGACAGTAACAGGAGACACTATGAGCTGAACATAACAGTCAGTGGAAGAGAGGACAGTAACAGGAGACACTATGAGCTGAACATAACAGTATGTCAGTAGAAGAGAGGACAGTAACAGGAGACACTATGAGCTGAACATAACAGTCAGTGGAAGAGAGGACAGTAACAGGAGACACTATGAGCTGAACATAACAGTATGTTAGTGGAAGAGAGGACAGTAACAGGAGACACTATGAGCTGAACATAACAGTCAGTGGAAGAGAGGACAGTAACAGGAGACACTATGAGCTGAACATAACAGTCAGTGGAAGAGAGGACAGGAACAGGAGACACTATGAGCTGAACATAACAGTCAGTGGAAGGGAGGACAGTAACAGGAGACACTATGAGCTGAACATAACAGTCAGTGGAAGAGAGGACAGTAACAGGAGACACTATGAGCTGAACATAACAGTCAGTGGAAGGGAGGACAGTAACAGGAGACACTATGAGCTGAACATAACAGTCAGTGGAAGGGAGGACAGTAACAGGAGACACTATGAGCTGAACATAACAGTCAGTGGAAGAGAGGACAGTAACAGGAGACACTATGAGCTGAACATAACAGTCAGTGGAAGGGAGGACAGTAACAGGAGACACTATGAGCTGAACATAACAGTATGTCAGTGGAAGAGAGGACAGTAACAGGAGACACTATGAGCTGAACATAACAGTCAGTGGAAGAGAGGACAGTAACAGGAGACACTATGAGCTGAACATAACAGTCAGTGGAAGAGAGGACAGTAACAGGAGACACTATGAGCTGAACATAACAGTCAGTGGAAGGGAGGACAGTAACAGGAGACACTATGAGCTGAACATAACAGTATGTCAGTGGAAGGGCCTTTATATTTTCCATAAATGACAATATTCGTACCCTTTCACTTTTCCCACAGTTTGTTACGTGTTCTTGTTCTTCATGCAAATCATGCAAATCGTCCCACTCCTAATAGGTAGGCTTTATCCTATATGCAAATCGTCCCACTCCTAATAGGTAGGCTTTATCCTATATGCAAATCGTCCCACTCCTAATAGGTAGGCTTTATCCTATATGCAAATCGTCCCACTCCTAATAGGTAGGCTTTATCCTATATGCAAATCATCCCACTCCTAATAGGTAGGCTTTATCCTATATGCAAATCGTCCCACTCCTAATAGGTAGGCTTTATCCTATATGCAAATTGTCCAGATCCTAAAAGGTAGGATTGATCCTATATGCAAATCATCTCACTCCTAATAGGTAGGCTTTATCATATATGCAAATCATCCAGCTCCTTAACTTCTCTGGGGCAGGCCAATAGCCAGGGAAAATACAGCGCGCCATATTCAAATAACATGATATAAAGTAGGCTTTATCCTATATGCAAATCGCCCCACTCCTAAAAGGTAGACTTTATCCTATATGCAAATCGTCCTCCTAATAGGTAGACTTGATTATATATGCTAATTTTTCTCCTAAAAGCTTTATCCTCTGTGTTCTTGTTTGGTAGCTGAAGTCTACGCCTCTTTGTTGGTGATTGGTCGAAGTCTACGCCTCTTTGTTGGTGATTGGTCAACAGTATGGATTCTTCAACGAAGTTAGTGTTGTCATTCAATGACAGATGACAATTTTTTTCACTTGAAAAATACTGCACCAAACATTTTAGTTAGATGTAAAATTGCAAAAACGTCCAAATTGTACAGATTTCTTAAATGATCTCAGATGAAATCTGACTATTTTGAGGAGGTTTATGGTGTCTCAATAGGGCCAAACAGTAATATTGCCGCTTTTTTCTCATTTTTCAGCAAAGTTCTTTTAAGGGGGCACAGATTTTCACTTCGTCTAGCCGAGTTCTACAGTCATGGCCAAAAGTTTTGAGAATGACACAAATATAAATTTTCACAAAGTCTGCTGCCTCAGTTTGTATGATGGCAAGTTGCATATACTCCAGAATGTTATGAAGAGTGATCAGATTAATTGCAATTGATTACAAAGTCCCTCTTTTCCATGCAAATGAATCCCCCAAAAACATTTCCACTGTATTTCAGCCCTGCCACAAAAGGACCAGCTGACATCATGTCAGTGATTCTCTCATTAACACAGGTGTGAGTGTTGATGAGGACAAGGCTGGATATCACTCTGTCATGCTGATTGAGTTCGAATAACAGACTGGAAGCTTCAAAAAGAGGGTGGTGCTTGGAATCATTGTTCTTCCTCTGTCAACCATGGTTACCCGCAAGGAAACTCGTGCCGTCATCATTGCTTTGCACAAAAAGGTCTTCACAGGCAAGGATATTGCTGCCAGTAAGATTGCACCTAATTCAACCATTTATCGGATCATCAAGAACTTCAAGGAGAGCGGTTCAATTGTTGTGAAGAAGGCTTCAGGGCGCCCAAGAAAGTCCAGCAAGCGCCAGGACCATCTCCTAAAGTTGATTCAGCTGCGGGATCGGGGCACCACCAGTACAGAGCTTGCTCAGGAATGACAGCAGGCAGGTGTGAGTGCATCTGCATGCACAGTGAGGCGAAGACTTTTGGAGGATGGCCTGGTGTCAAGAAGGGCAGCAAAAAAGCCACTTCTCTCCAGGAAAAACATCAGGGACAGACTGATATTATGCAAAAGGTACAGGGATTGGACTGCTGAGGACTGGGGTAAAGACATTTTCTCTGATGAATCCCCTTTCCGATTGTTTGGGGCATCTGGAAAAAAGATTGTCCGGAGAAGACAAGGTGAGCGCTACCATCAGTCATGTGTCATGCCAACAGCATCCTGAGACCATTCATGTGTGGGGTTGTTTCTCAGCCAAGGGAGTGGACTCACTCACAATGTTGCCTAAGAACACAGCCATGAATAAAGAATGGTACCAACACATCCTCCGAGAGCAACTTCTCCCAACCATCCAGGAACAGTTTGGTGACGAACAATGCCTTTTCCAGCATGATGGAGCACTTTGACATAAGGCAAAAGTGATAACTAAATGGCTCGGAGAACAAAACATCGATATTTTGGGACCATGGCTAGGAAACCAGACCTTAATCCCATTGAGAACTTGTGGTCAATCCTCAAGAGGCAGGTGGACAAACAAAACCCCCACAAATTCTGACAAACTCCAAGCATTGATTATGCAAGAATGGGCTGCCATCAGTCAGGATGTGGCCCAGAAGTTAATTGACAGCATGCCAGGGCGGATTGCAGAGGTCTTGAAAAAGAAGGGTCAACACTGCAAATATTGACTCTTTACATCAACTTCATGTAATTGTCAATAAAAGCCTTTGACACTTATGAAATGCTTGTAATTATACTTCAGTATTCCATAGTAACATCTGACAAAAATATCTAAAGACACTGAAGCAGCAAACTTTGTGGAAATGAACATTTGTGTCATTCTCAAAACTTTTGACCACGACTGTACTAGGAGCAAACCTTATGGCGTCTGCATACACGGTTCGGTTTGCTCCTATCAGAACTCGCTTGGTGAAGTGAACAGCCTCATATACTCCCTTAAAAGACTTTCGGTTGAAAAACAAGAAAAAAGCAGCCCCTTACTGTTCGTAGACACTGCAGCAACAAATAGCCTCAAATCGTCTGAATTAATGTAAGATAAATTAAGAAATCTGTAATCAATTTAAAACATTTTGCTGAGGATGTCGTATTCACCCAATTTCACATCTAAGTAAAATGTTTGGTGCAGTATTTCTCAAGTGAAAAAAACGTGTGGATGGAAACAATTTCTCTCTCGTTGAATAACAACAAACACTTCATTGAAGAATCTCTACTGTTGACCAACCGCAGACAAAGGCTTCAGCTACAGAACTTCGACTAGAAAAGCC
The DNA here is from genome assembly GCF_045679555.1 of Salvelinus alpinus. NCBI lineage: Eukaryota > Metazoa > Chordata > Actinopteri > Salmoniformes > Salmonidae > Salvelinus > Salvelinus alpinus. Next base: position 102,048,557 of record NC_092090.1, read on the forward strand.
GAAAATAATTCTGCCAAACAGTGTAAATTCTGTCATAATATTATGCACGGACTGTTTTGACTGGGAAGCGTAGGGCTTTAAAGCCAATTAATGCTTGATCCGAAATGTGGTCGGAGACACCACATGGATGGGGTGATGCAAATTGCGGAGCCTCTATAGGAATGCAGAGGCCAAATTGTATTGCATCGCCGTGTGCCTCCCAAATGTTGTAACAATGCGGAGAGCTCCAAATAGCTCCGCATTGACAGAAACACTAATTGACTTCTTTGACAACTTCCTTCACAACAGGTCTACGCTGCTCTGCAAAGCGCAAGAAGTTTGAATGCCCCTGACTTCTGCAGAGGCCATGTCACTGTAAATGCTGCGCATGCCTATCCTTTTGGGCGTGCAAGATCAGGTGTGCGTGCCTGTGGTCTCAATTAAATAGAGTAGGCTATATGCATGGGAGGAGAAGCACAGAGCAGTTATCTTTCAAAGGAAATGAACTTCCTAAATATGATTAGGCTATAGTTTACTACTTTGCCTGGAAATAAATATTGATCACCCATATTTCTCTCCGTCTGAAAATCGTCCCGCTCCTAAAGGCTATATGAAAAGCGTAGCTCAAGAGAAAGCGCAAGGTTCCGCTATCTCTCGCTCTCCAATTCTGCTATTTTCAAACTCCGTCTATCCTATTGGTTGATATAGCTCAGTAATACCGATAGCTTAATATAACCGGCCAAGTGAGAATAGCTGGTCATTTAACCTATTTCTAAGGTTATTTGTGCCCATTTTGATATTGCCTCAGGTGCAAAAGTCGGACAAGAAGTTGCAGGGCGGACAGGTGTGGCGTGGACAGCATGCAGGTGCGCGCGGGAGCGGGATGAAGAAATATGTTCTATATTTCACTCTCTCTTTCTCTCTCTCTGTCTCTCTCTCTCTTTCCCCCTCTGCCCCTCTCAAATACACACAAGACATTCACCCACATTGCTTCTCTTATTTTCAGCGGTTTGACAATTTGACAATGCCAGCGATGGCACGGAAACTGATCCAAAGTGATTACGCTTGGCCCGGGTGGGGTGGCATCACGCCCCGCACAGCCCTCTGTCTGTTGTTGGTGTTGTTGTTCTGACAGAGACTCACCGGGTGCCGTGCCTGCGGATACATCTTGCTCAGGTCCCGAATCATTAATAATAGATGTTGAAGTTCAATCCACCAACAAACAGGGGAACACGGACAGATGCGCCCCGTCTCTAGGAGCTACCCGCGGGCAGGTAGAGGGGGTGAGAGCCACTATCTCTGCAGACAACCGCGGGAAAACCTCCACACCTCCGCTGAAACCAAAAAGACATTCTATTAATTAACCTGTCAAATATGATACAACTCCTCCCTCCAAGTGACAAGCCCGGGTTTTCTCGGCTCTCTTCCATGTGTAGAAGATGAGCAACCACGTAGAATGTGTTTAGATGCTGAGCTTGGATAGGCTACAATGCCGTTGGCTCTTCTCCTGTCCTAAGAATATATTTTGTTTCGATTAATGTAGCCTATTCTCTGCTTTCTTTTAGATGTATTTTCTTCACCTTCACCAGGTTTCCATAACACTTTCTCTACCTTATATCCTCGAATACATCCTGTTCAGTCACGCAGCTTCATTCATTTGCAGTTTGCACTACTGCATGTCTTGGGAGGATGCTCTGGTCATTAGCGCATCCTGTCAGAACGTTATGTACGTTAGTTTAAATCCCTTCCGTACATCCGCTCCCGCGTCAGTCCTGCTGACCTGTCTAGGTACCACCTTCCGATAACACATTTAGAAGCAACCAGTCGTAAGAACTCTATTATATATTCATAACAAGGAAAAGCGATATCTCCTGTGTCTGGGATGTGTAGTTCCAAAATACACAGCAGCCAGTGATGAGTACTTTAGGCTATGTAAAAAAAAACTACAGTTTCTTGATGCGTCTCAGCGCAACTCAGACCCGAGGAGGGGTAGATGGTCACAAGGAGCCGTAGTCTTTATAAGCAGCCAATAAGATCATTGAAGAGCACAGAGCGCGTCTCATTATGTTGTCAATCAGCATCATCTTATCCAATCACCATCTAGAAGAATGAGTTACACGTATGCTCCCCACGTGGGTAACGTAGCTTTACATCAAGAAGCATCCAATGATCTCTCGATGGGCACGCCCCTCCTGTCTAACGTGTAGCGGAGGAACGAGGGGACAAGGGAAAGGTTAGTTTAGTTGTCAATCAAAATAACGTGGCGTGTGTTGCAGGCTGCCGGCGAACACATCAAGTGAATCATCTTCCGCTTTGTTCTGCTTGTCTGCGTGCTGCAGAATCACCGCTAATTACTGCTAGATGTCTGCTTAAAGACATGACTTCACCCTCTTTGACACGCACGCACGCACGCACGCACGCACGCACGCACGCACGCACGCACGCACGCGCGCACGCACACACACACACACACACACACACACACACACACACACACACACACACACACACACACACACACACACACACACACACACACACACACACACACACACACACACACACACACACACACACACACACACACACACAGAGAGAGAGAGAGAGAGAGAGACCGGTGCGTAATGATGACAGAGATGCCTGTTATTTTTCTCCAAGTAGCCGCTGTGATAATGACTTTCTGACTGAGCAGCTGGGACCTTGCAAAATAACATAGCAGTTTTGAAACTGCAGTAAAAGTGCAGTAACTGCAGATGACTGTAGTATTTTGGACACAGTAATTGCAGAATAATTGCAGTGCTGAATGACGGCTAGTGAAGGACGGATAAGATTCATGGGTTCTTGTCCTTTATACCTGGTTATTAACATGGTACTTAGGTAGGTACAGTGTTATACCTGGTTATTAACATGGTAGTTAGGCAGGTACAGTGTTATACCTGGTTATAAACATGGTATTTAGGCAGGTACAGTGTTACACCTGGTTATTAACATGGTAGTTAGGTAGGTACAGTGTTATACCTGGTTATTAACATGGTAGTTAGGTAGGTACAGTGTTATACCTGGTTATTAACATGGTAGTTAGGTACAGTGTTATACCTGGTTATTAACATGGTACTTAGGTACAGTGTTATACCTGGTTATTAACATGGTAGTTAGGCAGGTACAGTGTTACACCTGGTTATTAACAAGGTAGTTAGGTACAGTGTTATACCTGGTTATTAACATGGTACTTAGGTAGGTACAGTGTTATACCTGGTTATTAACATAGTAGTTAGGTAGGTACAGTGTTATACCTGGTTATTAACATGGTAGTTAGGTAGGTACAGTGTTATACCTGGTTATTAACATGGTAGTTAGGTAGGTACAGTGTTATACCTGGTTATTAACATGGTACTTAGGCAGGTACAGTGTTATACCTGGTTATTAACATGGTAGTTAGGCAGGTACAGTGTTATACCTGGTTATTAACATGGTACTTAGGCAGGTAGAGTGTTATACCTGGTTATTAACATGGTAGTTAGGTACAGTGTTATACCTGGTTATTAACATGGTAGGCAGGTATAGTGTTATACCTGGTTATTAACATGGTAGTTAGGTACAGTGTTATACCTGGTTATTAACATGGTAGGCAGGTACAGTGTTATACCTGGTTATTAACATGGTACTTAGGTAGGTACAGTGTTATACCTGGTTATTAACATAGTAGTTAGGTAGGTACAGTGTTATACCTGGTTATTAACATGGTAGTTAGGTAGGTACAGTGTTATACCTGGTTATTAACATGGTAGTTAGGTAGGTACAGTGTTATACCTGGTTATTAACATGGTACTTAGGCAGGTACAGTGTTATACCTGGTTATTAACATGGTAGTTAGGCAGGTACAGTGTTATACCTGGTTATTAACATGGTACTTAGGCAGGTAGAGTGTTATACCTGGTTATTAACATGGTAGTTAGGTACAGTGTTATACCTGGTTATTAACATGGTAGGCAGGTATAGTGTTATACCTGGTTATTAACATGGTAGTTAGGTACAGTGTTATACCTGGTTATTAACATGGTAGGCAGGTACAGTGTTGTACCTGGTTATTAACATGGTAGTTAGGCAGATACAGTGTTATACCTGGTTATTAACATGGTAGGCAGGTACAGTGTTATACATGGTTATTAACATGGTAGTTAGGCAGGTACAGTGTTATACCTGGTTATTAACATGGTACTTAGGCAGGTACAGTGTTATACCTGGTTATTAACATGGTAGTTAGGCAGGTACAGTGTTACACCTGGTTATTAACATGGTAGTTAGGCAGGTACAGTGTTACACCTGATTATTAACATGGTAGTTAGGCAGGTACTGTGTTATACCTGTTTATTAACATGGTAGTTAGGCAGGTACAGTGGGTAAGTATTGAATTCTGATGCTTGGGCTCTATTCAGCTATTATCACAAACTCTCTCTAGGCCCTGTCCTATCCCTATCTCTCTAGGCACTGTCCTATCCCTATCTCTCTAGGCCCTGTCCTATCCCTATCTCTCTAGGCACTGTCCTGTCCCTATCTCTCTAGGCCCTGTCCTATCCCTATCCCTCTAGGCCCTGTCCTATCCCTATCTCTCTAGGCACTGTCCTATCCCTATCCCTCTAGGCCCTGTCCTAACCCTATCCCTCTAGGCCTTGTCCTATCCCTATCTCTCTAGGCACTATCCTATCCCTATCTCTCTAGGCCATGTCCTATCCCTATCCCTATAGGCCCTGTCCCAACCCTATCTCTCTAGGCCCTGTCCTATCCCTATCTCTCTAGGCCCTGTCATATCCCTATCTCTCTAGGCCCTGTGCTATCCCTATCCCTCTAGGCACTGTCCTATCCCTATCTCTCTAGGCCCTGTCCTATCCATATCTCTCTAGGCCCTGTCATATCCATATCTCTCTAGGCCCTGTCCTATCCCTATCCCTCTAGGCCCTGTCCTATCCCTCTAGGCACTGTCCTATCCCTATCTCTCTAGGCCCTGTCCTATCCCTATCTCTCTAGGCACTGTCCTATCCCTATCTCTCTAGGCACTGTCCTAACCCTATCCCTCTAGGCACTGTCCTATCTCTCTAGGCCCTGTCCTATCCCTATCTCTCTAGGCACTGTCCTATCCCTATCTCTCTAGGCCCTGTCCTATCCCTATCTCTCTAGGCACTGTCCTGTCCCTTTCTATCTAGGCCCTGTCCTATCCCTATCCCTCTATGCCCTGTCCTATCCCTATCTCGCTAGGCACTGTCCTATCCCTATCCCTCTAGGCCCTGTCCTAACCCTATCCCTCTAAGCATTGTCCTATCCCTATCTCTCTAGTCCTAACCCTATCCCTCTAGGCCTTGTCCTATCCCTATCTCTCTAGGCACTGTCCTATCCCTATCTCTCTAGGCCATGTCCTATCCCTATCCCTATAGGCCCTGTCCCAACCCTATCTCTCTAGGCCCTGTCATATCCATATCTCTCTAGGCCCTGTCATATCCATATCTCTCTAGGCCCTGTCCTATCCCTATCCCTCTAGGCCCTGTCCTATCCCTCTAGGCACTGTCCTATCCCTATCTCTCTAGGCCCTGTCCTATCCCTATCTCTCTAGGCACTGTCCTATCCCTATCTCTCTAGGCACTGTCCTAACCCTATCCCTCTAGGCACTGTCCTATCTCTCTAGGCACTGTCCTATCCCTATCTCTCTAGGCCCTGTCCTATCCCTATCTCTCTAGGCACTGTCCTGTCCCTTTCTATCTAGGCCCTGTCCTATCCCTATCCCTCTAGGCCCTGTCCTATCCCTATCTCTCTAGGCACTGTCCTATCCCTATCCCTCTAGGCCCTGTCCTAACCCTATCCCTCTAAGCATTGTCCTATCCCTATCTCTCTAGGCCCTGTCCTATCCTATCTCTCTAGGCACTGTCCTATCCCTATCTCTCTACTCACTGTCCTATCCCTATCTCTCTAGGCCCTGTCCTATCCATATCTCTCTAGGCCCTGTCCTATCCATATCTCTCTAGGCCCTGTCCTATCCCTATCTCTCTAGGTCATGTCCTATCCCTATCTCTCTAGGCACTGTCCATACCTATCTCTCTAGGCCCTGTCCTATCCCTATCCCTCTCGGCCCTGTCCTATCCATATCTCTCTAGGCACTGTCCTATCCCTATCTCTTTAGGCACTGTCCTATCCCTATCCCTCTAGGCACTGTCCTATCCCTATCCCTCTAGGCCCTGTCCTATCCCTATCTCTCTAGGCACTGTCCTATCCCTATCTCTCTAGACACTGTCCTATCCCTATCCCTCTAGGCACTGTCCTATCCCTATCTCTCTAGGCACTGTCCTATCCCTATCTATCTAGGCCCTGTCCTATCCCTATCTCTCTAGGCACTGTCCTATCCATATCACTCTAGGCCCTGTCCTATCCCTATCTCTCTAGGCACTGTCCTATCCATATCTCTCTAGGCCCTGTCCTATCCCTACCTCTCTAGGCACTGTCCTATCCCTCTAGGCACTGTCCTATCCCTATCTCTCTCGGCACTGTCCTATCCCTATCCCTCTAGGCACTGTCATATCCCTATCTCTCTAGGCCCTGTCCTATCCCTATCTCTCTAAGCCATGCCCTATCCCTATCTCTCTATGCACTGTCCTAACCCTATCTCTCTAGGCCCTGTCCTATCCATATCCCTCTAGGCACTGTCCTATCCCTATCTCTCTAGGCCCTGTCCTATCCATATCTCTCTAGGTCCTGTCCTATCCATATCTCTCTAGGCCCTGTCCTATCCCTATCCCTCTAGGCCCTGTCCTATCCCTCTAGGCACTGTCATATCCCTATCTCTCTAGGCCCTGTCCAATCCCTATCTCTTTAGGCACTGTCCTATCCCTATCCCTCTAGGCACTGTCCTAACCCTATCCCTCTAGGCACTGTCCTACCCCTATCTCTCTGGGCACTGTCCTATCCCTATCTCTCTAGGCCCTGTCCTATCCCTATCTCTCTAGGCACTGTCCTATCCCTATCTCTCTAGGCCCTGTCCTAACCCTATCTCTCTAGGCCCTGTCCTATCCCTATCGGCCCTGTCCTATCCCTATCTCTCTAGGCACTGTCCTATCCCTATCTCTCTAGGCACTGTCCTATACCTATCTCTCTAGGCCCTGTCCTATCCCTATCTCTCTAGGCACTGTCCTATCCCTATCCCTCTAGGCACTGTCCTATCCCTATCTCTCTAGGCACTGTCCTATCCCTATCTCTCCAGGCACTGTCCTATCCCTATCTCTCTAGGCACTGTCCTATCCCTATCCCTCTAGGCCCTGTCCTATCCCTATCCCTCTAGGCCCTGTCCTATCCCTATCCCTCTAGGCCCTGTCCTATCCATATCTCTCTAGGCCCTGTCCTATCCCTATCTCTCTAGGCACTGTCCTATCCATCTCTCTAGGCCCTGTCCTATCCCTATCCCTCTAGGCCCTGTCCTATCCCTCTAGGCACTGTCCTATCCCTATCTCTCTAGGCCCTGTCCTATCCCTATCCCTCTAGGCTCTTTCCTATCCCTATCTCTCTAGGCCATGTCCTATCCCTTTCTCTCTAGGCCCTGACCTATCCCTATCTCTCTAGGCCATGTCCTATCCCTTTCTCTCTAGGCCCTGACCTATCCCTATCCCTCTAGGCACTGTCCTATCCCTATCCCTCTAGGCACTGTCCTATCCCTATCTCTCTTGTCCCTGTCCTATCCCTTGGCCGAGAGACAGAGAGTGAAAGTGCAGAACAGGCTGTCATCATATCAATCTGTCAATTAGTCCACTGATAGACTGGTAGACTGGAAGACTGGTAGACTGGTACATTAGTGCACTGGTAGACTGGAAGACTGGTATACTGGTAGACTGGAAGACTGGTAGACTGGAAGACTGGGTGACTGGTAGACTGGAAGACTGGTAGACTGGTAGACTGGAAGACTGGAAGACTGGAAGACTGGTAGACTGGAAGACTGGAACACTGGTAGACTGGAACACACTGGTAGACTGGTAGACTGGTAGACTGGTAGACTGGAAGACTGGTAGACTGGTAGACTGGAAGACTGGGTGACTGGTACACTGGTAGACTGGAAGACTGGAAGACTGGAAGACTGGTAGACTGGTAGACTGGAAGACTGGTAGACTGGTAGACTGGAAGACTGGTAGACTGGAAGACTGGGTGACTGGTAGACTGGAAGACTGGTAGACTGGTAGACTGGAAGACTGGAAGACTGGAAGACTGGTAGACTGGAAGACTGGAACACTGGTAGACTGGAACACTGGTAGACTGGAACACTGGTAGACTGGAACACTGGTAGACTGGAACACTGGTAGACTGGAAGACTGGTAGACTGGAAGACTGGTAGACTGGTAGACTGGAAGACTGGTAGACTGGAAGACTGGAAGACTGGAACACTGGTAGACTGGAACACTGGTAGAGTGGAAGACTGGTAGACTGGTAGACTGGAAGACTGGTAGACTGGAAGACTGGTAGACTGGTAGACTGGTAGACTGGGTGACTGGTACACTGGAAGACTGGTAGACTGGTAGACTGGTAGACTGGTAGACTGGAACACTGGTAGACTGGAACACTGGTAGACTGGTAGACTGGAAGACTGGTAGACTGGAAGACTGGTAGACTGGTAGACTGGAAGACTGGTAGACTGGAAGACTGGAAGACTGGTAGACTGGAAGACTGGTAGACTGGAAGACTGGTAGACTGGAACACTGGTAGACTGGAAGACTGGTAGACTGGTAGACTGGAAGACTGGTAGACTGGAAGACTGGTAGACTGGTAGACTGGAAGACTGGAAGACTGGTAGACTGGAAGACTGGAAGACTGGTAGACTGGTAGACTGGAACACTGGTAGACTGGAACACTGGTAGACTGGAACACTGGTAGACTGGAACACTGGTAGACTGGAAGACTGGTAGACTGGTAGACTGGAAGACTGGTAGACTGGTAGACTGGAAGACTGGTAGACTGGAAGACTGGTAGACTGGAAGACTGGAAGACTGGGTAGACTGGAAGACTGGTAGACTGATAGACTGGAAGACTGGAAGACTGGAAGACTGGTAGACTGGTAGACTGGAAGACTGGTAGACTGGAACACTGGTAGACTGGAACACTGGTAGACTGGAACACTGGTAGACTGGAAGACTGGTAGACTGGTAGACTGGAAGACTGGAAGACTGGTAGACTGGTAGACTGGTAGACTGGAAGACTGGTAGACTGGTAGACTGGAAGACTGGTAGACTGGAAGACTGGAAGACTGGAAGACTGGTAGACTAGTAGACTGGTAGACTGGTAGACTGGAAGACTGGAAGACTGGTAGACTGGAAGACTGGTAGACTGGTAGACTGGTAGACTGGAAGACTGGAAGACTGGTAGACTGGTAGACTGGTAGACTGGAAGACTGGTAGACTGGTAGACTGGTAGACTGGTAGACTGGTAGACTGGAAGACTGGAAGACTGGTAGACTGGAAGACTGGAAGACTGGTAGACTGGTAGACTGGAAGACTGGTAGACTGGTAGACTGGAAGACTGGTAGACTGGTAGACTGGTAGACTGGAAGACTGGAAGACTGGTAGACTGGAAGACTGGTAGACTGGTAGACTGGTAGACTGGTAGACTGGAACACTGGTAGACTGGTAGACTGGAAGACTGGTAGACTGGTAGACTGGAAGACTGGTAGACTGGTAGACTGGTAGACTGGAAGACTGGAAGACTGGTAGACTGGAAGACTGGAAGACTGGTAGACTGGTAGACTGGAAGACTGGTAGACTGGAAGACTGGAACACTGGTAGACTGGATCACTGGTAGACTGGAACACTGGTAGACTGGAACACTGGTAGGGTCAGTTTGTTATATCTGGAGTACTTCTCCTGTCTTATCCGGTGTCCTGTGTGAATTTAAGTTTGCTCTCTAATTCTCTCTTTCTTTCTCTCTCTCGGAGGACCTGAGCCCTAGGACCATGCCTCAGGACTACCTGGCATGATGACCCCTTGCTGTCCCCAGTCCACCTGGCCGTGCTGCTGCTCCAGTTTCAACTGTTCTGCCTGCGGCTATGGAACCCTGACCTGTTCACCGGATGTGCTACCTGTCCCAGACCTGCTGTTTTCAACTCTCTAGAGACAGCAGGAGCGGTAGAGATACTCTGAATGATCGGCTATGAAAAGCCAACTGACATTTACTCCTGAGGTGCTGCACCCTCGACAACCACTGTGATTATTATTATTTGACCCTGCTGGTCATTTATGAACATTTGAACATCTTGGCCATGTTGTGTTATAATCTCCACCCGGCACAGCCAGAAGAGGACTAGCCACCCCTCATAGCCTGGTTCCTCTCTAGGTTTCTTCCTAGGTTTTGGCCTTTCTAGGGAGTTTTTCCTAGCCACCGTGCTTCTACACCTGCATTGCTTGCTGTTTGGGGTTTTAGGCTGGGTTTCTGTACAGCACTTTGAGATATCAGCTGATGTAAGAAGGGCTATATAAATACATTTGATTTGATTTGATACACTAGTACACTGGTAGACTGGTACACTAGTACACTGGTAGACTGGTAGACTGGTAGACTGGTAGACTGGCAGACTGGTAGACTGGTACACTGGTAGACTGGTACACTGGTAGACTGGTAGACTGGAAGACTGGTAGACTGGTAGACTGGTAGACTGGTAGACTGGTACACTGGTAGACTGGTACACTAGTACACTGGTAGACTGGTAGACTGGTAGACTGGTAGAATGGTAGACTGGTAGAATGGTAGACTGGTACACTGGTAGACTGGTACACTAGTTGACTGGTAAGCTGTCACACTGGTACACTGGTAGACTAGAACACTGGTAGACTGGTAGACTGGGCAGAGAGGATGATGTTAGGTTCAAGCACGGTGGAGTCTCTCTCTGTCTCTCTCGCTTGTTAGGAGCTGTCCGCCTGAAGAGGTGAATTGGAACTATTGACTTGGATGGGGTAAAAGATGTTGCATGGCCAATCCGACGTCTGCATTGGCAGTGCATCATTTACAGGGATATGGCCTCTGCAGGAAGTTCCCCCACCTCCCTCTCGGGTTAATATTGGTAAAGACAGAGGCATGCAGACATTGGGACTTCAGTGACCCTCTGTCTCCGTGTGTCGTTCTATGATTTCATTCCGAGGTAATATCGCAACGCGGACCCCAAGGCTTCGACGAGATGGACGGAGCGGAAGGCGGAAGGTGAGGAAGGGAGAGGGGGTTGTGAAAGAGGGAGGAATACACAGATTTATTTGCCTGCTCCACTCTGTGATTATTTCATCCCTTCTTCCTTGTTCCTCATGAAGATGAAATGTCAAGTGAGGCGAAGCACCATATCACCAGCTGTCAATCTCAACCTCTCTCTGCTGCGCTCGCCGCTCAAGCCTTGACCACGGATTATTGGCTTCTCTCTACGACAAGGGGTAGATGAGGGCTACACACACAGAGATACACACACAGAGACATACACACACACACAGACACACACACACACATAAAGAGACACACACACAGAGAGACACACACACACAGAGACACACACACAGAGACACACACACAGAGACACACACACAGAGACACACACACACACACACACACACAGAGACACACACACACAGAGAGACACACACACAGAGAGACACACACATAGAGACACACACAGAGAGACACACACACAGAGACACACACACACACACAGAGACACACACACACACAGAGACACACACAGAGACACACACAGACACACACAGAGACACAGAGACACACACACACACACACACACACACACACACACACACACACACACACACACACACACACACACACACACACACACACACACACACACACAGAGAGAGAGAGGGAGAGCGAGACAGCTTCTCCACGTTGTCTCCCTCCGCCAGTTCCCGGCAGGTTCAATGGAGGAATTTAATTTGTTGTGTGATGTCAGGGAGATGGAGGATGGAGATAAGCTTTCTAGGAGGGATTAGGGTAGTAGGGTGGGAAAGGTGGGTGATGTCAGGGAGATGGAGGATGGAGATACGCTTTCTAGGAGGGATTAGGGTAGTAGGGTGGGAAAGGTGGGAGGTGTGTTGTAATTTTTCAATTTTCAATTATTTAAAAAACAATTTTTTCTCTCTACATCGTTGGGGAAGTAAGTAAGCATTTCATTGTTAATCCACACCTGTTGTTTATGAAGCATTTCACTGTTAGTCTACACCTGTTGTTTATGAAGCAGGTGACAAATACAATTTGATTACATTTGTGTGTTAACACGTCTCCTAATATCAGCTGTCGACACCTTTACCGTCTCTTACTCTCAGCTGTCGACACCTTTACACGTCTCCTAATCTCAGTTATCGACACGTTTACACATCTCCTAATCTCAGCTATCGACACCTTTACACGTCTCCTAATCTCAGGCGTCCACACCTTTACACGACTCCTAATCTCAGCCATCGACACCTTTACACGTCTCCTAATCTCAGCTATCGACACCTTTACACGTCTCCTAATCTCAGCTGTCGACACCTTAACACGTCTCCTAATCTCAGCTGTCGACACCTTTACACGTCTCCTAATCTCAGCTGTCGACACCTTTACACGTCTCCTAATCTCAGCTGTCGACACCTTTACACGTCTCCTAATCTCAGCTGTCGACACCTTTACACACGTCTCCTAACATCAGCTATCGACACCTTTACACGTCTCCTAATCTCAGCTATCGACACCTTTACACGTCTCCTAATCTCAGCTATCGACACATTTACACGTCTCCTAATCTCAGCTATCGACACCTTTACCGTCTCCTAATCTCAGCTATCGACACCTTTACACGTATCCTAATATCAGCTATCGACACCTTTACACGTCTCCTTATCTCAGCTATCGACACCTTTACACGTCTCCTAATCTCAGCTATCGACACCTTTACCGTCTCTTAATCTCAGCTATCGACACCTTTACACGTCTCCTAATCTCAGCTGTCGACACCTTTACACGTCTCCTAATATCAGCTATGGACACATTTACACATCTCCTAATATCAGCTATCGACACCTTTACACATGTCTCTTAATCTCAGCTATCGACACCTTTACACGTCTCCTAATATCAGCTATCGACACCTTTACACGTCTCCTAATATCAGCTATCGACACCTTTACACGTCTCCTAATATCAGCTATCGACACCTTTACACGTCTCCTTATCTCAGCTATCGACACCTTTACACGTCTCCTAATCTCAGCTATCGACACCTTTACCGTCTCTTAATCTCAGCTATCGACACCTTTACACGTCTCCTAATCTCAGCTGTCGACACCTTTACACGTCTCCTAATATCAGCTATGGACACATTTACACATCTCCTAATATCAGCTATCGACACCTTTACACATGTCTCTTAATCTCAGCTATCGACACCTTTACACATATCTCCTAATCTCAGCCAGCCACACACATCCCCTCATGCCCCCACACACTCCGTTTCAACCAGACTGCATCACTACATATTTCATATTTCATCTAATCTCATCTCCATCCCCAACACCTGGATCCCATCTCAAATGTACTTTATTATTATTAAAGGCACACATCTCTCACAAGACCAGTACGCACACACACCTCGAACAACATTATTTTTCAAGTCCAAAGCTTATTTTTCCTCCTTCATGCTTTCACTCAACACAGACTCCGATCTTTGTCTGAGACCCGAGGGCTTGCATGTCCCAGGCTTTAGCTCAGCAGGCTAAAACAGGAACAACAGCACAGTGCAGTAGTCACTGGGAGATGATAGACAACTCAGATGAGCTATTACTAGGTTATTTGGTGTGTGTGTGAACTCAGATGAGCTATTACTAGGTTATTTGGTGTGTGAACTCAGATGAGCTATTACTAGATTATTTGGTGTGTGTGTGTGAATTCAGATGAGCTATTACTAGGTTATTTGGTGTGTGTGAACTCAGATGAGCTGTTACTAGGTTATTTGGTGTGTGTGAACTCAGATGAGCTGTTACTAGGTTATTTGGTGTGTGAACTCTGATGAGCTATTACTAGGTTATTTGGTGTGTGTGAACTCTGATGAGCTGTTACTAGGTTATTTGGTGTGTGTGAACTCAGATGAGCTGTTACTAGGTTATTTGGTGTGTGAACTCTGATGAGCTGTTACTAGGTTATTTGGTGTGTGTGAACTCAGATGAGCTATTACTAGGTTATTTGGTGTGTGAACTCTGATGAGCTATTACTAGGTTATTTGGTGTGTGTGTGTGAATTCAGATGAGCTATTACTAGGTTATTTGGTGTGTGTGTGTGTGAACTCAGATGAGCTATTACTAGGTTATTTGGTGTGTGTGTGTGTGAACTCAGATGAGCTATTACTAGGTTATTTGGGTGTGTGTGTGTGTGTGAACTCAGATGAGCTATTACTAGGTTATTTGGTGTGTGTGTGTGTGAATTCAGATGAGCTATTACTAGGTTATTTGGTGTGTGTGAACTCAGATGAGCTATTACTAGGTTATTTGGTGTGTGTGTGTGTGTGTGTGTGTGTGTGTGTGTGTGTGTGTGTGTGTGTGTGTGTGTGAACTCTGATGAGCTATTACTAGGTTATTTGTGTGTGTGTGTGTGTGTGTGAACTCAGATGAGCTATTACTAGGTTATTTGGTGTGTGTGAACTCTGATGAGCTATTACTAGGTTATTTGGTGTGTGTGAACTCAGATGAGCTATTACTAGGTTATTTGGTGTGTGAACTCAGATGAGCTATTACTAGGTTATTTGGTGTGTGTGTGTGTGAACTCAGATGAGCTATTACTAGGTTATTTGGTGTGTGTGAACTCTGATGAGCTATTACTAGGTTATTTGGTGTGTGTGAACTCTGATGAGCTATTACTAGGTTATTTGGTGTGTGTGTGTGTGTGAACTCAGATGAGCTATTACTAGGTTATTTGGTGTGTGTGTGTGTGTGAACTCAGATGAGCTATTACTAGGTTATTTGGTGTGTGAACTCTGATGAGCTATTACTAGGTTATTTGGTGTGTGTGAACTCAGATGAGCTATTACTAGGTTATTTGGTGTGTGTGAACTCTGATGAGCTATTACTAGGTTATTTGGTGTGTGAACTCAGATGAGCTATTACTAGGTTATTTGGTGTGTGTGTGTGTGTGAACTCCGATGAGCTGTTACTAGGTTATTTGGTATGTGTGAACTCTGATGAGCTATTACTAGGTTATTTGGTGTGTGTGAACTCAGATGAGCTGTTACTATGTTATTTGGTGTGTGTGAACTCTGATGAGCTATTACTAGGTTATTTGGTGTGTGAACTCAGATGAGCTATTACTAGGTTATTTGGTGTGTGAACTCAGATGAGCTATTACTAGGTTATTTGGTGTGTGTGTGTGTGTGTGTGTGTGTGAACTCAGATGAGCTATTACTAGGTTATTTGGTGTGTGTGAACTCTGATGAGCTATTACTAGGTTATTTGGTGTGTGTGTGTGTGTGAACTCTGATGAGCTATTACTAGGTTATTTGGTGTGTGTGTGTGTGTGTGAACTCTGATGAGCTATTACTAGGTTATTTGGTGTGTGTGAACTCTGATGAGCTATTACTAGGTTATTTGGTGTGTGTGTGTGTGAACTCAGATGAGATATTACGAGGTTATTTGGTGTGTGAACTCAGATGAGCTACTACTAGGTTATTTGGTGTGTGTGAACTCTGATGAGCTATTACTAGGTTATTTGGTGTGTGTGTGTGAACTCAGATGAGCTACTACTAGGTTATTTGGTGTGTGTGAACTCTGATGAGCTATTACTAGGTTATTTGGTGTGTGTGAACTCAGATGAGCTATTACTAGGTTATTTGGTGTGTGAACTCAGATGAGCTATTACTAGGTTATTTGGTGTGTGTGAACTCTGATGAGCTATTACTAGGTTATTTGGTGTGTGTGAACTCAGATGAGCTATTACTAGGTTATTTGGTGTGTGAACTCAGATGAGCTATTACTAGGTTATTTGGTGTGTGTGAACTCTGATGAGCTATTACTAGGTTATTTGGTGTGTGTGAACTCAGATGAGCTATTACTAGGTTATTTGGTGTGTGTGAACTCAGATGAGCTATTACTAGGTTATTTGGTGTGTGTGTGTGTGTGTGTGTGTGTGTGTGTGTGTGTGTGTGAACTCAGATGAGCTATTACTAGCTTATTTGGTGTGTGTGTGTGTGTGTGTGTCTGAACTCTGATGAGCTATTAATAGGTTATTTGGTGTGTGTGTGTGGGAACTCAGATGAGCTATTACTAGGTTATTTGGTGTGTGAACTCAGATGAGCTATTACTAGGTTATTTGGTGTGTGTGATCTCAGATGAGCTATTACTAGGTTATTTGGTGTGTGTGTGTATGTGAACTCAGTCGAGCTATTACTAGGTTATTTGGTGTGTGTGAACTCAGATGAGCTTTTACTAGGTTATTTGGTGTGTGTGTGTGTGTGTGTGAACTCAGATGAGCTATTACTAGGTTATTTGGTGTGTGTGGCCCGTACCCCTGATCTCAGAGTGGGTGTTTAACATCTCTGATCGTTACTGCGGCATCGCACCCTTTTTACACACAGTTATTACCAACTGCCAGGCCCTTTCAACAGGGAGATAAAGTTACACACAGTTATTACCAACTACCAGGCCCTTTCAACAGGGAGATAAAGTTACACACAGTTATTACCAACTACCAGGCCCTTTCAGCAGGGAGATAAAGTTACACACAGTTATTACCAACTACCAGGCCATTTCAACAGGGAGATAAAGTTACACACAGTTATTACCAACTACCAGGCCCTTTCAACAGGGAGATAAAGTTACACACAGTTATTACCAACTACCAGGCCCTTTCAACAGGGAGATAAAGTTACACACAGTTATTACCAACTACCAGGCCCTTTCAACAGGGAGATAAAGTTACACACAGTTATTACCAACTACCAGGCCCTTTCAGCAGGGAGATAAAGTTACACACAGTTATTACCAACTACCAGGCCCTTTCAACAGGGAGATAAAGTTACACACAGTTATTACCAACTACCAGGCCCTTTCAGCAGGGAGATAAAGTTACACAGTTATTACCAACTACCAGGCCCTTTCAACAGGGAGATAAAGTTACACACAGTTATTACCAACTACCAGGCCCTTTCAACAGGGAGATAAAGTTACACACAGTTATTACCAACTACCAGGCCCTTTCAGCAGGGAGATAAAGTTACACACAGTTATTACCAACTACCAGGCCCTTTCAACAGGGAGATAAAGTTACACACAGTTATTACCAACTACCAGGCCCTTTCAGCAGGGAGATAAAGTTACACAGTTATTACCAACTGCCAGGCCCTTTCAACAGGGAGATAAAGTTACACACAGTTATTACCAACTACCAGGCCCTTTCAAGGAGGTACCCAGCGTCACAGCTTCATTGCTCCAGACCACCACAATGGGGAGTTAGAGGTACCCAGCATCACGGCTTCATTGCTCCAGACCACTACAATGGGGAGTTAGAGGTACCCAGCATCACAGCTTCATTGCTCCAGACCACTACAATGGGGAGTTAGAGGTACCCAGCGTCACAGCTTCATTGCTCCAGACCACCACAATGGGGAGTTAGAGGTACCCAGCATCACGGCTTCATTGCTCCAGACCACTACAATGGGGAGTTAGAGGTACCCAGCATCACAGCTTCATTGCTCCAGACCACCACAATGGGGAGTTAGAGGTACCCAGCATCACAGCTTCATTGCTCCAGACCACTACAATGGGGAGTTAGAGGTACCCAGCATAACGGCTTCATTGCTCCAGACCACCACAATGGGGAGTTAGAGGTACCCAGCATCACAGCTTCATTGCTCCAGACCTCTACAATGGGGAGTTAGAGGTACCCAGCATCACAGCTTCATTGCTCCAGACCACTACAATGGGGAGTTAGAGGTACCCAGCATAACGGCTTCATTGCTCCAGACCACCACAATGGGGAGTTAGAGGTACCCAGCATAACGGCTTCATTGCTCCAGACCACTACAATGGGGAGTTAGAGGTACCCAGCATCACAGCTTCATTGCTCCAGACCACTACAATGGGGAGTTAGAGGTACCCAGCATCACAGCTTCATTGCTCCAGACCACCACAATGGGGAGTTAGAGGTACCCAGCATAACGGCTTCATTGCTCCAGACCACTACAATGGGGAGTTAGAGGTACCCAGCATCACAGCTTCATTGCTCCAGACCACCACAATGGGGAGTTAGAGGTACCCAGCATAACGGCTTCATTGCTCCAGACCACCACAATGGGGAGTTAGAGGTACCCAGCATAACGGCTTCATTGCTCC
Source organism: Salvelinus alpinus (assembly GCF_045679555.1). Lineage (NCBI taxonomy): Eukaryota > Metazoa > Chordata > Actinopteri > Salmoniformes > Salmonidae > Salvelinus > Salvelinus alpinus. Next base: position 102,066,898 of record NC_092090.1, read on the forward strand.
AGACCACTACAATGGGGAGTTAGAGGTACCCAGCATAACGGCTTCATTGCTCCAGACCACTACAATGGGGAGTTAGAGGTACCCAGCATCACAGCTTCATTGCTCCAGACCTCTACAATGGGGAGTTAGAGGTACCCAGCATCACAGCTTCATTGCTCCAGACCACTACAATGGGGAGTTAGAGGTACCCAGCATAACGGCTTCATTGCTCCAGACCACCACAATGGGGAGTTAGAGGTACCCAGCATAACGGCTTCATTGCTCCAGACCACTACAATGGGGAGTTAGAGGTACCCAGCATCACAGCTTCATTGCTCCAGACCACTACAATGGGGAGTTAGAGGTACCCAGCATCACAGCTTCATTGCTCCAGACCACCACAATGGGGAGTTAGAGGTACCCAGCATAACGGCTTCATTGCTCCAGACCACTACAATGGTGAGTTAGAGGTACCCAGCATAACGGCTTCATTGCTCCAGACCACCACAATGGGGAGTTAGAGGTACCCAGCATAACGGCTTCATTGCTCCAGACCACTACAATGGGGAGTTAGAGGTACCCAGCATCACAGCTTCATTGCTCCAGACCACTACAATGGGGAGTTAGAGGTACCCAGCATCACAGCTTCATTGCTCCAGACCACCACAATGGGGAGTTAGAGGTACCCAGCATAACGGCTTCATTGCTCCAGACCACTACAATGGGGAGTTAGAGGTACCCAGCATCACAGCTTCATTGCTCCAGACCACCACAATGGGGAGTTAGAGGTACCCAGCATAACGGCTTCATTGCTCCAGACCACCACAATGGGGAGTTAGAGCACTCTTTATGCATTTGGGTCCCAAGGTTTTTATATGACCAATCATATCGAGTGATTCCAATTACGAATTTTGACGCCAGCCACCCGTGCCTGCTGGTGTTCTTCAACAAAGATGGCTGACAAAACATTACGGGGGAAGCAGATGTAAGTAGTTATAACGTCATAACGAGTCAAGCAAAAAATGTACAATTCAGAGGAATATGTTAGTTAATGAATTGTAGAGCCAAACGATTGTGCATATTTTTTTGACATAGAGTTAATTTACAAAAATCGCTATTTAGCAAGTTATCTGACTAGCTAACATTAGCCAGCTAGCTAGCTAGTGTTATGACAGGAGAATGAATTTGTAATTCATGTTGTTTAATGTTTTAGGGACTGCTGAGAAAACCAGGCTGTCGTCTTGTGAAACACTGGATGTAAAGAATCTAGGTAGCTAAAGCATTTACTGTAACTTGAATGTATAATTGTCTAAGCTTGCCTTGCAATGCAGCTGACGTAACATAGCTAACTATTTACTTGCTTATTGTGTAGTGGAGGATGAAAATAACTGTATGCCTATGGATGTGTAGCTAGCAACAGTATGTAGCCGATCTGTGTATGGACCCTAAAACGGTAGGTTCTGAAATAATATTCAGACCAACCTATTGAACCTCAGCTATCATAGTTGTTGTATCAACTTCAAGTCTGAATGGCATTAATGAAGCTTATGGATATAGTAGAATATAATAACTTTATTGTGCCAAGGATGCAAGTCCTGTATACATGTACTGTAGTTATTACCACGCATGAGATCCCCACATTGTAGCCTGTACATTGAATATATTCACTGATCATGTACTCTTCCTTGGTAAATAAAGGTGCGGTTCAGGCATGAATCTCTGAGACATTCATTTTCAGTCATATCCAATACCAGGTGTATCAAACTCCGTTATTTGAATGATGCTGTGTCTGCATGTATGTATTACAATTATACACTTCAACAGTGTTTACCACTCCTGCTCCTGGGACATCAATGATTACACATTGTAACTATAGACTAGAAACATGATTTAAGTAAAGGCTGATTTGTAATTCTTATATACAGAAAAAAACCTATGCATATCTAACTCCATTTATGTGTATTAATCTGAGGACACAGGACAGTATTTCAATGAGATACTTAATTTCAACCAGTGGAGAATCTGAAACGCTTTATTGAAAAAAGTTCATTATCCAGGTGTTATAAATACATAATACATGCATTATAAATATGATAATTGTAAAATTATATTATAAATACAAGTTCAATCTGTACTTCAACGCATTATAAAATGAGGAAGAAAGACGAGGTGGGGAGAGAGGTGTAGAAGACAGAAAGGGGAAAGAGGTAAGAACAGAGGTAGACAGCATATGATTCATGAATTACAATGCTACCCTGATATTCTCTCAGTTCATCACAATTATAGTGTCTCTAGCGGTGTCTCCTAACCAGCCTTGGGCCCCCAGTTGGCCCAAAGGTTATCCTAAGAGCGGGTGAGGTGGTGATGATGGGACTGGCTTCCTCTCTCACATCAAAACATACCTGCAGACGAGAGACAGATGGATAGAGAGAGAGCATGATAAGCCTTGTTTTTTTATTCTAACATTGTTAGTCATCATAATCATCAGGAGGTGAAATGCAAAACTGACCTTGGATCATTAACTCTGGGACTACTGCATCTCTGTCTGTATTTCAATGTAAAGCATCTCTTTAATAATATTTCCTGTTGACCCGACCAAGTTACCTCTCACCTATGACCATGCTGTGGCCTCTGTGTCAGCCGGTTCAGATGCGGGAGGGGTTCACCAACACAGCTGATATAACCCAGAGGATTTAGGGAGAAGGGGGAGATGGATGAAGTGAAGAAGAGAGACTGTTATTGTGTGTGTGTGGTCTCACCTGGTGTCCACACTAAGTCACTACAGAGTACTTTATGCTGAAAAACAGACACATGAGGACAAACAATAGAAGATAATGTCAATAGAAGATACTGTATGTGACGCAGACACCGAGTGTACCTGAAACATTTAAATATAGAGGTCTATGTGTCTCACCACTTAGTGCAAGGCTAACTAACCCCCAGGGAAATCATGACTTGGCAGCAACAGATAGTCCAGTGAAAATGGCTGTGTTTATGTGGTGTAAATCTGAAAATCAGCAGCTGACATCTTAAGGGTTTTTAAATTACTGCATGTGAGACAGGTTCCATGTACAACAAGACAGACAGAGAGGAAGAGAGAAAAAGAACACAGAACAGTTTAATTACCTCTGGTTATGGACACTTTCGCCAGCAATAAAGCTTCCACTTCCTGTTCCTCGGACAGTGAACATCTGGCAATATCTACATTTTCGACCCCTTGATCAGCTCGCACTGTGAAAGTAAAGAAAACAGCTTATTTTTTGTAGATATGAAAACAATAACTGAGAAATTACCGTTCAATCTAAAGCAGCAGATGTCATTTTCAGGAAACGTCAATACAGCCCAGAGAGCTGAACACCAGACTGGTACTGTGGTGGTTCAATACAGCCCAGAGAGCTGAACACAAGACTGGTATTGTGGTTGTTCATTAGGTGATGGGAAATATCCAATGATACCTGCACCATCTACACGCTGCAAAGACTACCTAACTCTTCGTGACAGACATATATCCCCTTCCCCTGGCCCAGGCTGTTTCAGTCCTGAGAACTGAGAGGGAGCAACAGGTAGATACCCAGACTAATCTCTATGAGATCTCTATGAGCTCATTCCTACATGCTAATAGTCTATAGTTAGATGTATAGTAAATCTCAACGTTTTCATAAGTATTAGCTATAAAAAGTAGTGAGTCGAGTTACAAACAGACTATCTGCCATGAAAATCGTATTGGACTCACGGTAGCTCCTTAACGCTGGCTAGCGTGTTAGCTCGATTTGGGCCTACCCCCACACCAAAGCTAGTTAGCGTTGCTAGCTAACAACTCAGAATAATGACCAAACTCACCCCTGGATGTGTCAATTGTCAACAACTGACCCAGAAAAACTCTGAATTGGAGGGTAGAGTGTCTACTCTTCATCAGATTAAAGAAGATGAACAGGTGATTGACTCTTCGCCAAAACTGTGGTGAACGAAGCCACTTGCCCATGGCTTGTCACCGCGGCCTCGGAGGAGCCTGCGGCTGTGAGACTTTGGTCCCTCTGCTCCGCCCCCTCTGCTCCGCCCCCTCTGCTCCGCCCCCTCTGCTCCACCCCCTGGCAGGAAAACGCCAAGGCAAAGTGTTGCCTTGGAACTGGGAAACAGATACAACTTTCTAGGAGGAAGATAGCTCAAGAGACCCAACTTTAAGAAATGTTTACCAAGCAGTAGTTCCACTGTCCTTATTGTGGGCTCATCTATGATCCAAAATGTTTCTATTAGGAAAGCACAGACCATCTGTTACCCGGGAGCCCGGATCCAGGACATTGACTGTATGATCGCGCTACTCATTAGTGAACACCCGACTGTCCATGTAGGGTCAAATGATATTAAACTAGAGGAATCTGAGCAACTTAAAAAGGACTTTAAATCACTGATTCATACTGTACTTAAATCAGGTAAACAATGCATTATTTCAGGTCCACTCCCGTCTCCACGCTCTACGGATAATAATGTCAGTCGTATACGCCAGCTACACATCTGGCTTAAAGGTTATTGTTGTTCAATAAGTGGACAATTTTACAGCTTTTCTACATCGACCAAATGTATTTCTCCGGGATGGACTACATCTGAATAGGTATGGTACAAGCATTCTCTCCTCAAACCTGGCTCTCACTATCGCCTCATACAGGACATATGACAATTGACAATATATAGCCATGGGGGTTGATACTCGGAATTGGTCGATTCCCCATCAGACTATACTGACTGCTCCCCCCATAGCTTTAAATAGCTCTACAGGTGCTGCTAACACGGATGAAACTTTAGATGGACTTTATGTTATTGTTACTGTCAAGGTACCGTGTTGCCACTTCCTCGTACGGGCAGAGGGGTATTGTTAGAAGTGATCTCGTCTCCATCCAACTCAGGCCTGTCAGCAGCTACACCAGGAAGCGTCGCTCATCTAATATTACCTTGAAGTCTGATATGAGCTCTCGAAATAGTGGCCTCGGAATTATTCATTTGAATGCTAGAAGCTTGATCCAAAAGTTAGATTTGATTGAAATGCTGGTCTCACAATCACATGCTGACATAATGATTATCTCTGAATCCTGGTTCTGTGTGTCTCTGTTCCAGACTCAGATGTTCTGTTAGCTGGGTATAATGTCTACAGAGCAGACAGAGTGGGTAGAGGTAGACTCAGATGTTCTGTTAGCTGGGTATAATGTCTACAGAGCAGACAGAGTGGGTAGAGGTAGACTCAGATGTTCTGTTAGCTGGGTATAATGTCTACAGAGCAGACAGAGTGGGTAGAGGTGGACTCAGATGTTCTGTTAGCTGGGTATAATGTCTACAGAGCAGACAGAGTGGGTAGAGGTAGACTCAGATGTTCTGTTAGCTGGGTATAATGTCTACAGAGCAGACAGAGTGGGTAGAGGTAGACTCAGATGTTCTGTTAGCTGGGTATAATGTCTACAGAGCAGACAGAGTGGGTAGAGGTAGACTCAGATGTTCTGTTAGCTGGGTATAATGTCTACAGAGCAGACAGAGTGGGTAGAGGTGGACTCAGATGTTCTGTTAGCTGGGTATAATGTCTACAGAGTAGACAGAGTGGGTAGAGGTGGACTCAGATGTTCTGTTAGCTGGGTATAATGTCTACAGAGCAGACAGAGTGGGCAGAGGTTTACTCAGATGTTCTGTTAGCTGGGTATAATGTCTACAGAGCAGACAGAGTGGGTAGAGGTAGACTCAGATGTTCTGTTAGCTGGGTATAATGTCTACAGAGCAGACAGAGTGGGTAGAGGTAGACTCAGATGTTCTGTTAGCTGGGTATAATGTCTACAGAGCAGACAGAGTGGGTAGAGGTAGACTCAGATGTTCTGTTAGCTGGGTATAATGTCTACAGAGCAGACAGAGTGGGTAGAGGTGGACTCAGATGTTCTGGGTATAATGTCTACAGAGCAGACAGAGTGGGTAGAGGTAGACTCAGATGTTCTGTTAGCTGGGTATAATGTCTACAGAGCAGACAGAGTGGGTAGAGGTAGACTCAGATGTTCTGTTAGCTGGGTATAATGTCTACAGAGCAGACAGAGTGGGTAGAGGTGGACTCAGATGTTCTGTTAGCTGGGTGTAATGTCTACAGAGCAGACAGAGTGGGTAGAGGTGGACTCAGATGTTCTGTTAGCTGGGTATAATGTCTACAGAGCAGACAGAGTGGGTAGAGGTAGACTCAGATGTTCTGTTAGCTGGGTGTAATGTCTACAGAGCAGACAGAGTGGGTAGAGGTGGACTCAGATGTTCTGTTAGCTGGGTATAATGTCTACAGAGCAGACAGAGTGGGTAGAGGTGGACTCAGATGTTCTGTTAGCTGGGTATAATGTCTACAGAGCAGACAGAGTGGGTAGAGGTGGACTCAGATGTTCTGTTAGCTGGGTATAATGTCTACAGAGCAGACAGAGTGGGTAGAGGTAGACTCAGATGTTCTGTTAGCTGGGTATAATGTCTACAGAGCAGACAGAGTGGGTAGAGGTGGACTCAGATGTTCTGTTAGCTGGGTATAATGTCTACAGAGCAGACAGAGTGGGTAGAGGTGGACTCAGATGTTCTGTTAGCTGGGTATAATGTCTACAGAGCAGACAGAGTGGGTAGAGGTGGACTCAGATGTTCTGTTAGCTGGGTATAATGTCTACAGAGCAGACAGAGTGGGTAGAGGTGGACTCAGATGTTCTGTTAGCTGGGTATAATGTCTACAGAGCAGACAGAGTGGGTAGAGGTGGACTCAGATGTTCTGTTAGCTGGGTGTAATGTCTACAGAGCAGACAGAGTGGGTAGAGGTAGATTCAGATGTTCTGGGTATAATGTCTACAGAGCAGACAGAGTGGGTAGAGGTGGGGGTATTGCCATATATGTTAAATGCAACCTAGATGTCAGTGTGTCCATTTCAACTTCTGTTCTGAATGCTTAGTTGTAAACGTGGTGCTTGGTCATAATGCTCTATTAACGCTAGCGGGAGTTTATCGCTATATAGCTAGCGGGTTATTTGCTAATGACATCAGTGACCACTGCCCTTTTGCATGTATCAGAGATACTTGGCTAAAAACCCTGACACGCGTATAATTCTAAAGAGAAACTATAAACACTTATCAGAGCCTTTATCCATGACCTTTATTATTCAGAGCTTTTATCCGTAAACTGCATCATGAATCCAATTTTAGCCTTCTATTTCTTTTCATCAATTTTTACATTCATGACTGATAAACACGCCCCGTTAAAGCGACTTAGGGTTAAACAAAAAACCAACTAATCCTTAGTTCTCCTGTGATTTGAAAATCCTATTCCTGCAAAAGAATCAAGCATGGGCCTTGGCGAAGAAAACTGGCGAAACAGCTGATTGGCTGCTTTTTAGGCAATTGAGTAATAAATGGACCGGAGGAATAAAAAAGGCAAAATCTAAGTATTTTCTTGATGCTATGACATCACAGTCTGCTGGTGATCAGAGTAAACATCCGCACCTCGATGGTGTCAACTGTGCTTATGTCTGCATCTGCGTGATGAGAAAGTAGGGAAAAAATTAAAACGTATATTTCTGTTCTAGCGATCGATGACAAACGAGCTTGCTGCCCAGACTTACATAATTACAAAGAGAAGATTCTCCTGATTGAAATGGTGCCCGACTTGAAAAAAATCTACATATACACAGTGAGATATTTTGCGAAAGAGACCGGCATGCCATAGGAAAACAATGGGGGGAGCTCAGCGTTCCAAGGGCAAAAAGTATTTTGGGGCTAGCATTTGATGAAAACCGAGCTAGCTCCCCAGGCTTACATAATTAGAAAGATTCTCATGATTAAAATAGCGTCCGACTTGAAAAAATCTAAATATACACATTGCGAGATATTTGGCAAATAGACAGACATGCCTATATTTCCCCCATAGGAAACAATGGGAAGACCGCAAAGTTCCAATATCATTTTTTGTTGTTTACATTTGAACTATAAAACAACGTGAGCAGGTCTCATTGCCAACAATAGCGAAGCAGGCGTTGAACAATAAACTGGGAATAGAACGTTCCGGAAGGCGAGTTGGTGCCGCAGTGCTCAACAGAACTAATAGGAGCTGGCAGGGTGAAAAGTGCACTAAAATAAGGCCTGTTTTTTCACGGTCACTTCAAAATGACTGCAAGCAGCTGGGAAATCTGGTCATATGAAACTGGGCTCCACGGCGGATGCAATATACTAGTTTTTATCAGAAAAGAACGTTGTTAAAAATGTAATGTGTCCTGCCTACTATCTACACGGATTTCAAAGCACTCTCGTCTGAGTGTACCAGAGCGCAGAATAATTAATTAACGAGCGCTCAACACCCTTAGAATATTGCTGGTGTCAGTAAACGTCGGCCAGGTCGCAGTTGCAAATGAGAACTTGTTCTCAACTAGCCTACCTGGTTAAATAAAGGTGAAATAAAAAAATAAAAAATAAAAAAGAAGCGTAATTAAATTGCTTCCAGCAGCAGAGTTAACGTCACCAACAGTCTGGTTAACACCAAAACTGCCTAACCAGGAAAATGGTCAAATTGGTCTCATTTGTGTCTGGAAGTAGCTAGCAAGCTAGCCAACGTTAGCTTGGGTGCATGACTGCCGTTGTAAGGCCAGAATGCTCAAATCAACCCTACTTCCTCGGCCCGAACGTCCAGTGTCCGCTCCGAGCGTCACGTTGTAACGGGGATCCCAGTACTGTGTAGCCTACGTCCTACTGTCACGTTGTAACGGGGATCCCAGTACTGTGTATCCTACGTCCTACTGTCACGTTGTAACGGGGATCCCAGTACTGGGTAGCCTACGTCCTACTGTCACGTTGTAACGGGGATCCCAGTACTGTGTAGCCTACGTCCGACTGTCACGTTGTAACGGGGATCCCAGTACTGTGTAGCCTACGTCCTACTGTCAAGTTGTAACGGGGATCCCAGTACTGTGTAGCCTACGTCCTACTGTCACGTTGTAACGGGGATCCCAGTACTGTGTAGCCTACGTCCTACTGTCACGTTGTAACGGGGATCCCAGTACTGTGTAGCCTACGTCCTACTGTCACGTTGTAACGGGGATCCCAGTACTGTGTAGCCTACGTCCTACTGTCACGTTGTAACGGGGATCCCAGTACTGTGTAGCCTACGTCCTACTGTCACGTTGTAACGGGGATCCCAGTACTGTGTAGCCTACGTCCTACTGTCACGTTGTAACGGGGATCCCAGTACTGTGTAGCCTACGTCCTACTGTCACGTTGTAACGGGGATCCCAGTACTGTGTAGCCTACGCCCCACTGTCACGTTGTAACGGGGATCCCAGTACTGTGTAGCCTACGTCCTACTGTCACGTTGTAACGGGGATCCCAGTACTGTGTAGCCTACGTCC